>NC_059219.1:7658696-7691196 GCF_020615455.1 Coregonus clupeaformis
GTGTGTGAGGAGGATAAACCATCATCTGGAGCCACACACTGAACTTGACTGCTAATATTTGCATTGGAAATCAGTGGAAGTTATGCTAAGCTCTCCACTATGGCCTCATATACAGTATGAGAAAGCTCTTCCCTCTTCATTAGAATACGACTTCTTATACTGCTGAAAAACACTTTCAGAAGAGATGGGGACACTTTATGACAACGCATTTTGAAATACAATTTTGAAAGGTTGATCGTGTTTGTGTGTGTGTGTACTGTATCTGTGACAGCCATAGCATTTATATAGCAATTATTACAGCAAATATAGCATATTATAAAGTATGTATACAGAAATTATTGTGCAAATCATCTGTTCAAAGAAAATATTTTGGGAATGAGATCTCTCTTAACCCAGTGGGATTGTCCAAATAAACATAATCTGTTGATTCTAAAATATATTAATATGATGACGCTGAAACATATTCATATGATGATGCTAAAATATGTTCATATGATGATACTGAAATATATTCATATGATGATACTGAAATATGTTCATATGATGACGCTGAAATATATTCATATGATGACACTGAAATATGTTCATATGATGATGCTGAAATATATTCATATGATGATACTGAAATATATTCATATGATGATACTGAAATATATTCATATGATGATACTGAAATATATTCATATAATGATGCTGAAATATATTAATATGATGATACTGAAATATATTCATATGATGATACTGAAATATATTCATATGATGATACTGAAATATATTCATATGATGACGCTGAAATATATTCATATGATGACGCTGAAATATATTCATATGATGATACTGAAATATATTAATATGATGATACTGAAATATGTTCATATGATGATACTGAAATATATTCATATGATGATACTGAAATATATTCATATGATGATACTGAAATATGTTCATATGATGACGCTGAAATATATTCATATGATGATACTGAAATATATTAATATGATGATGCTGAAATATGTTCATATGATGATACTGAAATATATTCATATGATGATACTGAAATATGTTCATATGATGATGCTGAAATATATTAATATGATGATACTGAAATATATTAATATGATGATACTGAAATATATTCATATGATGATACTGAAATATATTCATATGATGATACTGAAATATGTTCATATGATGACGCTGAAATATATATTCATATGATGACACTGAAATATGTTCATATGATGATGCTGAAATATATTCATTTGATGATACTGAAATGTATTCATATGATGATACTGAAATATGTTCATATGATGATGCTGAAATATGTTCATATGATGATACTGAAATATGTTCATATGATGATACTGAAATATATTCATATGATGATACTGAAATATATTCATATGATGATACTGAAATATATTCATATGATGATACTGAAATATATTCATATGATGATGCTGAAATATATTCATATGATGATACTGAAATATATTCATATGATGATACTGAAATATATTCATATGATGATGCTGAAATATATTAATATGATGATGCTGAAATATGTTCATATGATGATACTGAAATATATTCATATGATGATACTGAAATATGTTCATATGATGATGCTGAAAATATATTAATATGATGATACTGAAATATATTAATATGATGATACTGAAATATATTAATATGATGATACTGAAATATATTCATATGATGATGCTGAAATATGTTCATATGATGATACTGAAATATGTTCATATGATGATACTGAAATATGTCAATATGATGATACTGAAATATGTTCATATGATGACGCTTGAAATATATTAATATGATGATACTGAAATATATTCATATGATGATACTGAAATATATTCATATGATGATACTGGAAATATATTCATATGATGATACTGAAATATGTTCATATGATGATACTGAAATATGTTCATATGATGATACTGAAATATATTCATATGATGATACTGAAATATATTCATATGATGATGCTGAAATATGTTCATATGATGACGCTGAAATATGTTCATATGATGATACTAAAATATATTCATATGATGATGCTGAAATATGTTCATATGATGACGCTGAAATATATGAATATGATGATACTGATATATGTTCATATGATGATACTGAAATATATTCATATGATGATGCTGAAATATGTTCATATGATGATCCTGAAATATATTCATATGATGATACTGAAATATGTTCATATGATGACGCTGAAATATATTAATATGATGACACTGAAATATGTTCATATGATGATGCTGAAATATATTCATTTGATGATACTGAAATGTATTCATATGATGATACTGAAATATGTTCATATGATGATGCTGAAATATGTTCATATGATGATACTGAAATATGTTCATATGATGATACTGAAATATATTCATATGATGATACTGAAATATATTCATATGATGATACTGAAATATATTCATATGATGATACTGAAATATATTCATATAATGATGCTGCAATATATTAATATGATGATACTGAAATATATTCATATGATGATACTGAAATATATTCATATGATGATACTGAAATATATTCATATGATGACGCTGAAATATATTCATATGATGACGCTGAAATATATTCATATGATGATACTGAAATATATTAATATGATGATACTGAAATATGTTCATATGATGATACTGAAATATATTCATATGATGATACTGAAATATATTCATATGATATACTGAAATATGTTCATATGATGACGCTGAAATATATTCATATGATGATACTGAAATATATTAATATGATGATGCTGAAATATGTTCATATGATGATACTGAAATATATTCATATGATGATACTGAAATATGTTCATATGATGATGCTAAAATATATTAATATGATAATACTGAAATATATTAATATGATGATACTGAAATATATTAATATGATGATACTGAAATATATTCATATGATGATGCTGAAATATGTTCATATGATGATACTGAAATATGTTCATATGATGATACTGAAATATGTCCATATGATGATACTGAAATATGTTCATATGATGACGCTGAAATATATTAATATGATGATACTGAAATATATTCATATGATGATACTGAAATATATTCATATGATGACACTGAAATATGTTCATATGATGATGCTGAAATATATTCATTTGATGATACTGAAATGTATTCATATGATGATACTGAAATATGTTCATATGATGATGCTGAAATATATTCATATGATGATACTGAAATATGTTCATATGATGATACTGAAATATATTCATATGATGATACTGAAATATATTCATATGATGATACTGAAATATATTCATATGATGATACTGAAATATATTCATATAATGATGCTGAAATATATTCATATGATGATACTGAAATATATTCATATGATGATACTGAAATATATTCATATGATGATACTGAAATATATTCATATGATGACGCTGAAATATATTCATATGATGACGCTGAAATATATTCATATGATGATACTGAAATATATTAATATGATGATACTGAAATATGTTCATATGATGATACTGAAATATATTCATATGATGATACTGAAATATGTTCATATGATGACGCTGAAATATATTCATATGATGATACTGAAATATATTAATATGATGATGCTGAAATATGTTCATATGATGATACTGAAATATATTCATATGATGATACTGAAATATGTTCATATGATGATGCTGAAATATATTAATATGATGATACTGAAATATATTAATATGATGATACTGAAATATATTAATATGATGATACTGAAATATATTCATATGATGATGCTGAAATATGTTCATATGATGATACTGAAATATGTTCATATGATGATACTGAAATATATTAATATGATGATACTGAAATATGTTCATATGATGACGCTGAAATATATTAATATGATGATACTGATATATGTTCATATGATGATACTGAAATATATTCATATGATGATACTGAAATATATTCATATGATGATACTGAAATATGTTCATATGATGATACTGAAATATGTTCATATGATGATACTGAAATATATTCATATGATGATACTGAAATATATTCATATGATGATGCTGAAATATGTTCATATGATGACGCTGAAATATGTTCATATGATGATACTGAAATATATTCATATGATGATGCTGAAATATGTTCATATGATGACGCTGAAATATATGAATATGATGATACTGAAATATATTCATATGATGATACTGAAATATATTCATATGATGATGCTGAAATATGTTCATATGATGATCCTGAAATATATTCATATGATGATACTGAAATATGTTCATATGATGACGCTGAAATATATTAATATGATGATACTGAAATATGTTCATATGATGACGCTGAAATATATTAATATGATGATACTGAAATATGTTCATATGATGATACTGAAATATATTCATATGATGATACTGAAATATGTTCATATGATGACACTGAAATATATTAATATGATGATACTGAAATATGTTCATATGATGACGCTGAAATATATTCATATGATGATACTGAAATATGTTCATATGATGATACTGAAATAAATTAATATGATGATGCTGAAATATGTTCATATGATGACGCTGAAATATGTTCATATGATGATACAGAAATATGTTCATATGATGATACTGAAATATATTCATATAATGATACTGAAATATGTTCATATGATGATACTGAAATATATTAATATGATGATACTGAAATATGTTCATATGATGACGCTCAAATATATTCATATGATGATACTGAAATATATTCATATGATATTACTGAAATATATTCATATGATGCTACTGAAATATATTCATATGATGATACTGAAATATATTCATATGATGATACTGAAATATATTTATATGATGATGTGGTCCTCTGTAGCTCAGCTGGTAGAGCACGGCGCTTGTAACGCCAAGGTAGTGGGTTCGATCCCCGGGACCACCCATCCACAAAAATGTATGCACGCATGACTGTAAGTCGCTTTGGATAAAAGCGTCTGCTAAATGGCATATTATTATTATTATATTATGCTGAAATATGTTCATTTGATGATACTGAAATATATTCATATGATGATGCTGAAATATATTCATATGATGACGCTGAAATATATTAATATGATGATACTGAAATATGTTCATATGATGATGCTGAAATATATTCATATGATGATACTGAAATATGTTCATATGATGACACTGAAATATATTAATATGATGATACTGAAATATATTCATATGATGATACTGAAATATATTCATATGATGATACTGAAATATATTCATATGATGATACTGAAATATATTTATATGATGATACTGAAATATATTCATATGATGATGCTGAAATATATTCATTTGATGATACTGAAATATATTCATATGATGATGCTGAAATATATTCATATGATGATGCTGAAATATATTCATATGATGATACTGAAATATGTTCATATGATCCAGTTCAGCACAGAACAGAACACCCTTCTCTTGTTCAATACTCTAAATATAGAGCTATGATTACTTTTAGTAAGAAATTGTTTTTTCCCTCTTGCTTTTGCATTTCCCCTAACTAAACATTTTCTTCCGATTAAACCATTAACTTTGTTCTTACTTCATTAATAAATATGATAATTTGATGGGCCTGGTGGGGATTTGATAAGATTAGCCATCTGAAGCAGTGTCAGTAGTTGAATGTATGGTTGTAATTGTGTTGGTAGTAAAGGCTGTCATTCAGGGGTGTGAAGTGTTGGAGCTGTTCAGAACCTTCATCAGAGCAGCTCTATAGACACATCATCTGTTCTCACCAGGGTCCACCACACACACAGAGAGAGAACTCCAAAACACTTCTCTGATGGAAAAGTGGAAAATGTTTGTTTATAGAGTAGTTATAAAGGTATGCATTTGTTTATAAAGGCGGTGATCTGCAGAATAAGTGGTGATTTAAATTATTCAGTGCTTAGAAAACTATGCTGATCTCTTCTCCAATCCTCCATTCTTGACCTGGATAACTGATCTCAGTCCTTCCTTCGACTAGAAACACGTTTTTAGAAAGATCAGTAATCTATATCTTTACCTAAAGAGGAGCTTGGATCCACAGTGGCTGAGAGGGAGGTATTATGGTGCGATGGCTGCTATAATATGTACTGTACATCTAATTGCTGTTTATAGGAATCTGAATAATCACTGTGTTCTGTGGCCAGTTGGACCACACAGATAGGATCTGTAAGGTGCTGCCAGCATGGTAGATTCACACACTAATAGAAATATTATTACATTTAGTTCAATGGCATCTATGTAAAGCCAGATATGGGTCATTTACTGTGTGTTGTCATCATGGACTGTGATCTCCAGTCTTACTGTGGTCCGAGTCAGCACCAGGACAACACTGCCACTGTTCTCATGCCTGTTGTCCTGTATTAACATCTAATGGAGACTTCAGGCTCTATTCAAATTTCACGGTAATTTCCGAATGAACCAACATATGCAGTGTTTACCTTGAATGCCGTCCCTGCCAACGTGGGAACAACACCCTTTATAATTTAATTAGGCTTTAGTGCTGAATTTCCTCGATACGGATTGAATAGATCCTTTCTCTGTGGTGTTGTTATTGTGGAGATGTGGAGTCTCTGGTAGTGAGAACATTTACTCTGTCAGAAATAAGGTTTAGGCACAGTAACTAAGCATTGCATTTAAACAATGGCACATGGCAACAATATGAATAATCTCCGCTTATGGGCTATTCAGCCTCTGCTATGAAAAGTGATTTGAACCAGATATTCTGTAACGGCGGAATGAATCAGATATTCTGTAACGGCAGAACTGCATAAAAAACGGTGTGAAATTGTGCAGATAATCAGCTAAATCTCTCAACATGAAAAGCTAATTGCGTCAGGAATTAGCAGCATAGCTGGGGTCCATTGGTTTGGTCACGGCTGGTTTCTTACAGGGGGATGATGATGGGGTATTAGTGTCTAATTAAAGTAGGTCAGAGGAGCTGAAGGTTAAACATTAATGAGCCAAGATCATTCAGATGGTCAATCTAAACAGATTAATAAATGGTTTTATGACATCATTACACAGAGGGTGTAGGGTTTAGTGTATTAAAGTATTATTCACTACTGAGAGTGGGTCTCCATTATTGAGAGTGGGTCTCCACTACTGAGAGTGGGTCTCCATTATTGAGAGTGGGTCTCCACTACTGAGAGTGGGTCTCCATTACTGAGAGTGGGTCTCCACTACTGAGAGTGGGTCTCCACTACAAACGACTCCACCGTTAAAAATTAGCTTAATCAGGGGGGGTTTTCTAACAGAATTTCCCAGGAATTGCCATTTAAATGAAATAATTTTAAGTTTGTATTTATTTTTGCCTTATGTCGACTTGAAAAAGGAGGAGGGCTTTATATTTCCCTGTATTGCTGAAAGTAAAATAAATATACATGTCTTAAAAAGAAGTGAAGCAGGAAAGACGTAGCTAATGATGGTAGCTTGTTCCAGTCTTGGTTGCCTGATTTAGATTGACTCCATGATGTTGTAATGATGTCTGTCTAGTGGTGAAGCCACAGTGGGCCTCCAGGCCTCCAGCTAGATGCCACCTGCCTCTCTCTCTCTCTCTGCTGAGACTGGAGATGTTATCTGGTCAGAAGAACCTCTGTCTCTCTCTCTGTCTCTCCCTTGCTCTCCCCTTCCTCACTTATCAGTTATGGAACTTGACACCATTTAGGGCTAACTGAAAACCGATTATGTACTTGGCTCAGCCAGAGATCTGCTCACCTTAGGAAATTACACTCAATCTTCCCTGTCTAACCCTATACTGTCTAACTCTATACTGTCTAACCCTATAATGTCTAACCCTATACTGTCTAAACCTATACTGTCTAACTCTATACTGTCTAACCCTATACTGTCTAACCCTATACTGTCTAACTCTATACTGTCTAACCCTATACTGTCTAACCCTATACTGTCTAACCCTATACTGTCTAAACCTATACTGTCTAACTCTATACTGTCTAACCCTATACTGTCTAACCCTATACTGTCTAACCCTATAATGTCTAACCCTATACTGTCTAAACCTATACTGTCTAACCCTATACTGTCTAACTCTATACTGTCTAACCCTATACTGTCTAACTTACTGTCTAACTCTATACTGTCTAACCCTATACTGTCTAACCCTATACTGTCTAACCCTATACTGTCTAACCCTATACTGTCTAACTCTATACTGTCAGTGGTTGTTCTTTATAGTGTTTGAGACAGCTGTTGTTCTCTATGGTGTTTGAGACAGTTGTTGTTCTCTAGTGTTTGAGACAGCTGTTGTTCTTTATGAGTGTTTGAGACAGCTGTTGTTCTCTATAGTGGTTGAGACAGCTGTTGTTCTCTATAGTTTTTGAGACAGCTGTTGTTCTCTATAGTGTTTGAGACAGCTGTTGTTCTTTATGAGTGTTTGAGACAGCTGTTGTTCTTTGTAGTGTTTGAGACAGCTGTTGTTCTCTATAGTTTTTGAGACAGCTGTTGTTCTCTATAGTGTTTGAGACAGCTGTTGTTCTCTATAGTGTTTGAGACAGCTGTTGTTCTTGATAGTGTTTGACAGCTGTTGTTCTTTATAGTGTTTGAGACAGCTGTTGTTCTTTATAGTGTTTGAGACAGCTGTTGTTCTTAACAGTGTTTGAGACAGCTGTTGTTCTCTATAGTTTTTGAGACAGCTGTTGTTCTCTATAGTGTTTGAGACAGCTGTTGTTCTCTATAGTGTTTGAGACAGCTGTTGTTCTTAACAGTGTTTGAGACAGCTGTTGTTCATAACAGTGTTTGAGACAGCTTTTGTTCTTTATAGTGTTCGAGACAGCTGTTGTTCTTTATAGTGTTCGAGACAGCTGTTGTTCTTAACAGTGTTTGAAACAGATGTTGTTCTTTATAGTGTTTGAGACAGCTGTTGTTCTTAACAGTGTTTGAGACAGCTGTTGTTCTTTATAGTGTTTGAGACAGCTGTTGTTCTTAACAGTGTTTGAGACAGCTGTTGTTCTTAACAGTGTTTGAAACAGATGTTGTTCTTTATAGTGTTTGAAACAGCTGTTGTACATTATAGTGTTTGAGACAGCTGTTGTTCTTTATAGTGTTTGAGACAGCTGTTGTTCTTTATAGTGTTTGAGACAGCTGTTGTTCTCTATAGTGTTTGAAACAGCTGTTGTTCTCTATAGTTTTTGAGACAGCTGTTGTTCTTTATAGTGTTTGAGACAGCTGTTGTTCTTTATAGTGTTTGAGACAGCTGTTGTTCTTTATAGTGTTTGAGACAGCTGTTGTTCTCTATAGTGTTTGAAACAGCTGTTGTTCTCTATAGTGTTTGAGACAGCTGTTGTTCTTTATAGTGTTCGAGACAGCTGTTGTTCTCTATAGTGTTTGAGACAGCTGTTGTTCTTAACAGTGTTTGAGACAGCTGTTGTTCTCTATAGTGTTTGAGACAGCTGTTGTTCTCTATAGTTTTTGAGACAGCTGTTGTTCTTAACAGTGTTTGAAACAGATGTTGTTCTTTATAGTGTTTGAAACAGCTGTTGTACATTATAGTGTTTGAGACAGCTGTTGTTCTTTATAGTGTTTGGGACAGCTGTTGTTCTTTATAGTGTTTGAGACAGCTGTTGTTCTCTATAGTGTTTGAAACAGCTGTTGTTCTCTATAGTTTTTGAGACAGCTGTTGTTCTTTATAGTGTTTGAGACAGCTGTTGTTCTTTATAGTGTTTGAGACAGCTGTTGTTCTCTATAGTGTTTGAAACAGCTGTTGTTCTCTATAGTGTTTGATACAGCTGTTGTTCTCTATAGTGTTTGAGACATCTGTTGTTCTTTACAGTGTTTGAGACAGCTGTTGTTCTCTATAGTGTTTGAGACAGCTGTTGTTCTTTATAGTGTTTGAGACAGCTGTTGTTCTTTATAGTGTTTGAGACAGCTGTTGTTCTTTATAGTGTTTGAGACAGCTGTTGTTCTCTATAGTGTTTGAGACAGCTGTTGTTCTTTATAGTGTTCGAGACAGCTGTTGTTCTTTATAGTGTTTGAGACAGTTGTTGTTCTTATGAGTGTTTGAGACAGCTGTTGTTCTTGATAGTGTTTGAGACAGTTGTTGTTCTTTATAGTGTTCGAGACAGCTGTTGTTCTTTATAGTGTTTGAGACAGCTGTTGTTCTTTACAGTGTTTGAGACAGCTGTTGTTCTTAACAGTGTTTGAAACAGATGTTGTTCTTTATAGTGTTTGAGACAGCTGTTGTACATTATAGTGTTTGAGACAGCTGTTGTTCTTTATAGTGTTTGAGACAGCTGTTGTTCTCTATAGTGTTTGAAACAGCTGTTGTTCTCTATAGTGTTTGATACAGCTGTTGTTCTCTATAGTGTTTGAGACATCTGTTGTTCTTTACAGTGTTTGAGACAGCTGTTGTTCTCTATAGTGTTTGAGACAGCTGTTGTTCTTTATAGTGTTTGAGACAGCTGTTGTTCTTTATAGTGTTTGAGACAGCTGTTGTTCTCTATAGTGTTTGAGACAGCTGTTGTTCTTTACTGTTTGAGACAGCTGTTGTTCTTTATGAGTGTTTGAGACAGCTGTTGTTTTTATGAGTGTTTGAGTCAGCTGTTGTTCTTTATAGTGTTTGAGACAGTTGTTGTTCTCTATAGTGTTTGAGACAGCTGTTGTTCTCTATAGTGTTTGAGACAGCTGTTGTTCTTAACAGTGTTTGAGACAGCTGTTGTTCTTAACAGGGAGAAGGAGAGACGTTGAAGGTGAGACAGTGGTTATAGTGTTTGAGACAGCTGTTGTTTATAACAGTGTTTGAGACAGCTGTTGTTCTTTATAGTGTTCGAGACAGCTGTTGTTCTTTATAGTGTTTGAGACAGCTGTTGTTCTTAACAGTGTTTGAGACAGCTGTTGTTCTTGATAGTGTTTGAGACAGCTGTTGTTCTTTATAGTGTTCGAGACAGCTGTTGTTCTTTATAGTGTTTGAGACAGCTGTTGTTCTTAACAGTGTTTGAGACAGCTGTTGTTCTTAACAGTGTTTGAAACAGATGTTGTTCTTTATAGTGTTTGAAACAGCTGTTGTACATTATAGTGTTTGAGACAGCTGTTGTTCTTTATAGTGTTTGAGACAGCTGTTGTTCTTTATAGTGTTTGAGACAGCTGTTGTTCTCTATAGTGTTTGAGACAGCTGTTGTTCTCTATAGTGTTTGAGACAGCTGTTGTTCTTGATAGTGTTTGACAGCTGTTGTTCTTTATAGTGTTTGAGACATCTGTTGTTCTTTACAGTGTTTGAGACAGCTGTTGTTCTCTATAGTGTTTGAGACAGCTGTTGTTCTTTATAGTGTTTGGACAGCTGTTGTTCTTTATAGTGTTTGAGACATTGTTGTTCTCACAGTGTTTGAGACAGCTGTTGTTCTCTATAGTGTTTGAGACAGCTGTTGTTCTCTATAGTGTTTGAGACAGCTGTTGTTCTTTATAGTGTTTGAGACAGCTGTTGTTCTTTATAGTGTTTGACAGCTGTAGTTCTTTATATTGTTTGAGACAGCTGTTGTTCTTTATAGTGTTTGAGACAGCTGTTGTTCTTTATAGTGTTTGAGACAGCTGTTGTTCTTGATAGTGTTTGACAGCTGTTGTTCTTTATAGTGTTAGAGACAGCTGTTGTTCTTTATAGTGTTTGAGACAGCTGTTGTTCTTTATAGTGTTTGAGACAGCTGTTGTTCTCTATAGTGTTTGAGACAGCTGTTGTTCTTTATAGTGTTTGAGACAGCTGTTGTTCTTTATAGTGTTTGAGACAGCTGTTGTTCTTTATAGTGTTTGAGACAGCTGTTGTTCTTTATAGTGTTTGAGACAGCTGTTGTTCTTATATTGTATAGCTTTTGAAGTGTTAGAGACAGCTGTTGTTCTTTATAGTGTTTGAGACAGCTGTTGTTCTTTATAGTGTTTGAGACAGCTGTTGTTCTTTATAGTGTTTGAGACAGCTGTTGTTCTCTATAGTGTTTGAGACAGCTGTTGTTCTCTATAGTGTTTGAGACAGCTGTTGTTCTTTATAGTGTTTAAGACAGCTGTTGTTCTCTACAGTGTTTGAGACAGCTGTTGTTCTTTATAGTGTTTGAGAAAGCTGTTGTTCTCTATAGTGTTTGAGACAGCTGTTGTTCTTTATAGTGTTTGAGACAGCTGTTGTTCTTTACAGTGTTTGAGACAGCTGTTGTTCTCTATAGTGTTTGAGACAGCTGTTGTTCTTTATAGTGTTTGAGACAGCTGTTGTTCTTTATAGTGTTTGAGACAGCTGTTGTTCTCTATAGTGTTTGAGACAGCTGTTGTTCTTTACTGTTTGAGACAGCTGTTGTTCTTTATGAGTGTTTGAGACAGCTGTTGTTTTTATGAGTGTTTGAGTCAGCTGTTGTTCTTTATAGTGTTTGAGACAGTTGTTGTTCTCTATAGTGTTTGAGACAGCTGTTGTTCTCTATAGTGTTTGAGACAGCTGTTGTTCTCTATAGCGTTTGAGACAGCTGTTGTTCTTAACAGTGTTTGAGACAGCTGTTGTTCTCTATAGTGTTTGAGACAGCTGTTGTTCTTTATAGTGTTTGAGACAGCTGTTGTTCTCTATAGTGTTTGAGACAGCTGTTGTTCTTAATAGTGTTTGAGACAGCTGTTGTTCTTTATAGTGTTTGAGACAGTTGTTGTTCTCTATAGTGTTTGAGACAGCTGTTGTTCTCTATAGTGTTTGAGACAGCTGTTGTTCTTTATAGTGTTCGAGACAGCTGTTGTTCTTTATAGTGTTTGAGACAGCTGTTGTTTATAACAGTGTTTGAGACAGCTGTTGTTCTTTATAGTGTTTGAGACAGCTGTTGTTCTTTATAGTGTTCGAGACAGCTGTTGTTCTTTATAGTGTTTGAGACAGCTGTTGTTCTTTATAGTGTTTGAGACAGCTGTTGTTCTTTATAGTGTTTGAGACAGCTGTTGTTCTTTATAGTGTTTGAGACAGCTGTTGTTCTTAACAGTGTTTGAAACAGATGTTGTTCTTTATAGTGTTTGAAACAGCTGTTGTACATTATAGTGTTTGAGACAGCTGTTGTTCTTTATAGTGTTTGAGACAGCTGTTGTTCTCTATAGTGTTTGAGACAGCTGTTGTTCTCTATAGTGTTTGAGACAGCTGTTGTTCTCTATAGTGTTTGAGACAGCTGTTGTTCTTTATAGTGTTTGACAGCTGTTGTTCTTTATAGTGTTTGAGACATCTGTTGTTCTCTATAGTGTTTGAGACAGCTGTTGTTCTCTATAGTGTTTGAGACAGCTGTTGTTCTCTATAGTGTTTGAGACAGCTGTTGTTCTTTATAGTGTTTGAGACAGCTGTTGTTCTTTATGAGTGTTTGAGTCAGCTGTTGTTCTTTATAGTGTTTGAGACAGCTGTTGTTCTCTATAGTGTTTGAGACAGCTGTTGTTCTTGATAGTGTTTGAGACAGCTGTTGTTCTTTATAGTGTTTGAGACAGCTGTTGTTCTCTATAGTGTTTGAGACAGCTGTTGTTCTCTATAGTGTTTGAGACAGCTGTTGTTCTTTATAGTGTTTGAGACAGCTGTTGTTCTTTATAGTGTTTGGACAGCTGTAGTTCTTTATAGTGTTTGAGACAGCTGTTGTTCTCTTATAGTGTTTGAGACAGCTGTTGTTCTTTATAGTGTTTGAGACAGTTGTTGTTCTTTATAGTGTTTGAGACAGCTGTTGTTCTTTATAGTGTTTGAGACAGCTGTTGTTCTTTATAGTGTTAAGAGACAGCTGTTGTTCTTTATAGTGTTTGAGACAGCTGTTGTTCTTTATAGTGTTTGAGACAGCTGTTGTTCTCATAGTGTTTGAGACAGCTGTTGTTCTTTATAGTGTTTGAGACAGCTGTTGTTCTTTATATTGTTTGAGACAGCTGTTGTTCTTTATAGTGTTTGAGACAGCTGTTGTTCTTATGAAGAAAGTGTTTGAGACAGCTGTTGTTCTTTATGAGTGTTTTGAGACAGCTGTTGTTCTTTATGCAGAGTTTGAGACAGCAGTTGTTCTTTATAGTGTTTGAGACAGCTGTTGTTCTTTATAGTGTTTGAGACAGCTGTTGTTCTCTATAGTGTTTGAGACAGCTGTTGTTCTTTATAGTGTTTGAGACAGCTGTTGTTCTCTATAGTGTTTGAGACAGCTGTTGTTCTTTATAGTGTTTGAGACAGCTGTTGTTCTTAATAGTGTTTGAGACAGCTGTTGTTCTTAATAGTGTTTGAGACAGCTGTTGTTCTTTATAGTGTTTGAGACAGCTGTTGTTCTCTATAGTGTTTGAGACAGCTTGTTGTTCTCTATAGTGTTTGAGACAGCTGTTGTTCTTTATAGTGTTTGAGACAGCTGTTGTTCTTAACAGTGTTTGAGACAGCTGTTGTTCTTAACAGTGTTTGAGACAGCTGTTGTTCTTTATAGTGTTTGAGACAGCTGTTGTTCTTTATAGTGTTCGAGACAGCTGTTGTTCTTTATAGTGTTTGAGACAGCTGTTGTTTATAACAGTGTTTGAGACAGCTGTTGTTCTTTATAGTGTTTGAGACAGCTGTTGTTCTTTATAGTGTTCGAGACAGCTGTTGTTCTTAACAGTGTTTGAAACAGATGTTTTTCTTTATAGTGTTTGAAACAGCTGTTGTACATTATAGTGTTTGAGACAGCTGTTGTTCTTTATAGTGTTTGAGACAGCTGTTGTTCTTTATAGTGTTTGAGACAGCTGTTGTTCTTTATAGTGTTTGAGACAGCTGTTGTTCTCTATAGTGTTTGAGACAGCTGTTGTTCTTTATAGTGTTTAAGACAGCTGTTGTTCTCTACAGTGTTTGAGACAGCTGTTGTTCTTTATAGTGTTTGAGAAAGCTGTTGTTCTCTATAGTGTTTGAGACAGCTGTTGTTCTTTTCGAGTGTTTGAGACAGCTGTTGTTCTCTATAGTGTTTGAGACAGCTGTTGTTCTTTATAGTGTTTGAGACAGCTGTTGTTCTTTATAGTGTTTGAGACAGCTGTTGTTCTTTATAGTGTTTGAGACAGCTGTTGTTCTCTATAGTGTTTGAGACAGCTGTTGTTCTTTATAGTGTTTGAGACAGCTGTTGTTCTTTATGAGTGTTTGAGACAGCTGTTGTTCTTATGAGTGTTTGAGACAGCTGTTGTTCTTTGTAGTGTTTGAGACAGTTGTTGTTCTCTATAGTGTTTGAGACAGCTGTTGTTCTCTATAGTGTTTGAGACAGCTGTTGTTCTCTATAGTGTTTGAGACAGCTGTTGTTCTCTATAGTGTTTGAGACAGCTGTTGTTCTTTATAGTGTTTGAGACAGCTGTTGTTCTTTATAGTGTTTGAGACACTGTTGTTTTTTTATAGTGTTTGAGACAGCTGTTGTTCTTTATAGTGTTTGAGACAGCTGTTGTTCTTTATAGTGTTTGAGACAGCTGTTGTTCTTTATAGTGTTTGGAGACAGCTGTTGTTCTTTATAGTGTTTGACAGCTGTTGTTCTTTATAGTGTTTGAGACAGCTGTTGTTCTTTATAGTGTTTGAGACAGCTGTTGTTCTTTATGAGTGTTTGAGACAGCTGTTGTTCTTTATAGTGTTTGAGACAGCTGTTGTTCTTTAAGAGTGTTTGAGACAGCTGTTGTTCTTTATAGTGTTTGAGACAGCTGTTGTTCTTTATAGTGTTTGAGACAGCTGTTGTTCTCTATAGTGTTTGAGACAGCTGTTGTTCTTTATAGTGTTTGAGACAGCTGTTGTTCTTTATAGTGTTTGAGACAGCTGTTGTTCTTTATAGTGTTTGAGACAGCTGTTGTTCTCTATAGTGTTTGAGACAGCTGTTGTTCTTTATAGTGTTTGAGACAGCTGTTGTTCTTTATAGTGTTTGAGACAGCTGTTGTTCTTAACAGTGTTTGAGACAGCTGTTGTTCTTTATAGTGTTTGAGACAGCTGTTGTTCTTTATAGTGTTCGAGACAGCTGTTGTTCTTTATAGTGTTTGAGACAGCTGTTGTTCTTTATAGTGTTTGAGACAGCTGTTGTTCTTATAAGTGTTTGAGACAGCTGTTGTTCTACAGTGTTTGAGACAGCTGTTGTTCTTTATAGTGTTTGAGACAGCTGTTGTTCTTTAATAGTGTTTGAGACAGCTGTTGTTCTTTTATAGTGTTTGAGACAGCTGTTGTTCTTTATAATAGTTTGTAGTGTTTGAGACAGCTGTTGTTCTTTATAGTGTTTGAGACAGCTGTTGTTCTCTATAGTGTTTGAGACAGCTGTTGTTCTTTATAGTGTTTGAGAAAGCTGTTGTTCTTTTTAGTGTTTGAGACACGTCTGTTCTTATAGTGTTTGAGACAGCTGTTGTTCTTTATAGTGTTTGAGACAGCTGTTGTTCTTTATAGTGTTTGAGACAGCTGTTGTTCTTTATAGTGTTTGAGACAGCTGTTGTTCTCTATAGTGTTTGAGACAGCTGTTGTTCTTTACTGTTTGAGACAGCTGTTGTTCTTTATGAGTGTTTGAGACAGCTGTTGTTTTTATGAGTGTTTGAGTCAGCTGTTGTTCTTTGTAGTGTTTGAGACAGCTGTTGTTCTCTATAGTGTTTGAGACAGCTGTTGTTCTCTATAGTGTTTGAGACAGCTGTTGTTCTCTATAGTGTTTGAGACAGCTGTTGTTCTTAACAGTGTTTGAGACAGCTGTTGTTCTCTATAGTGTTTGAGACAGCTGTTGTTCTTTATAGTGTTTGAGACAGCTGTTGTTCTTAACAGTGTTTGAGACAGCTGTTGTTCTTAACAGTGTTTGAGACAGCTGTTGTTCTTTATAGTGTTTGAGACAGTTGTTGTTCTCTATAGTGTTTGAGACAGCTGTTGTTCTCTATAGTGTTTGAGACAGCTGTTGTTCTTTATAGTGTTTGAGACAGCTGTTGTTCTTAACAGTGTTTGAGACAGCTGTTGTTCTTAACAGTGTTTGAGACAGCTGTTGTTCTTTATAGTGTTTGAGACAGCTGTTGTTCTTTATAGTGTTCGAGACAGCTGTTGTTCTTTATAGTGTTTGAGACAGCTGTTGTTTATAACAGTGTTTGAGACAGCTGTTGTTCTTTATAGTGTTTGAGACAGCTGTTGTTCTTTATAGTGTTCGAGACAGCTGTTGTTCTTAACAGTGTTTGAAACAGATGTTTTCTTTATAGTGTTTGAAACAGCTGTTGTACATTATAGTGTTTGAGACAGCTGTTGTTCTTTATAGTGTTTGAGACAGCTGTTGTTCTTTATAGTGTTTGAGACAGCTGTTGTTCTCTATAGTGTTTGAGACAGCTGTTGTTCTTTATAGTGTTTGACAGCTGTTGTTCTTTATAGTGTTTGAGACATCTGTTGTTCTTTACAGTGTTTGAGTCAGCTGTTGTTCTTTGTAGTGTTTGAGACAGCTGTTGTTCTCTATAGTGTTTGAGACAGCTGTTGTTCTTGGATAGTGTTTGAGACAGCTGTTGTTCTTTATAGTGTTTGAGACAGCTGTTTGTCTCTATAGTGTTTGAGACAGCTGTTGTTCTCTATAGTGTTTGAGACAGCTGTTGTTCTTTACAGTGTTTGAGACAGCTGTTGTTCTCTATAGTGTTTGAGACAGCTGTTGTTCTTTATAGTGTTTGAGACAGCTGTTGTTCTTTATAGTGTTTGAGACAGCTGTTGTTCTCTATAGTGTTTGAGACAGCTGTTGTTCTTTACTGTTTGAGACAGCTGTTGTTCTTTATGAGTGTTTGAGACAGCTGTTGTTTTTATGAGTGTTTGAGTCAGCTGTTGTTCTTTATAGTGTTTGAGACAGCTGTTGTTCTCTATAGTGTTTGAGACAGCTGTTGTTCTTTATAGTGTTTGAGACAGCTGTTGTTCTTTATAGCGTTTGAGACAGCTGTTGTTCTTAACAGTGTTTGAGACAGCTGTTGTTCTTAACAGTGTTTGAGACAGCTGTTGTTCTTTATAGTGTTTGAGACAGCTGTTGTTCTTTATAGTGTTTGAGACAGCTGTTGTTTATAACAGTGTTTGAGACAGCTGTTGTTCTTTATAGTGTTCGAGACAGCTGTTGTTCTTTATAGTGTTTGAGACAGCTGTTGTTCTTAACAGTGTTTGAGACAGCTGTTGTTCTTGATAGTGTTTGAGACAGCTGTTGTTCTTTATAGTGTTCGAGACAGCTGTTGTTCTTTATAGTGTTTGAGACAGCTGTTGTTCTTAACAGTGTTTGAGACAGCTGTTGTTCTTAACAGTGTTTGAAACAGATGTTGTTCTTTATAGTGTTTGAAACAGCTGTTGTACATTATAGTGTTTGAGACAGCTGTTGTTCTTTATAGTGTTTGAGACAGCTGTTGTTCTTTATAGTGTTTGAGACAGCTGTTGTTCTCTATAGTGTTTGAGACAGCTGTTGTTCTCTATAGTGTTTGAGACAGCTGTTGTTCTTTATAGTGTTTGAGACAGCTGTTGTTCTTTATGAGTGTTTGAGTCAGCTGTTGTTCTTTGTAGTGTTTGAGACAGCTGTTGTTCTCTATAGTGTTTGAGACAGCTGTTGTTCTTTATAGTGTTTGACAGCTGTTGTTCTTTATAGTGTTTGAGACATCTGTTGTTCTCTACAGTGTTTGAGACAGCTGTTGTTCTCTATAGTGTTTGAGACAGCTGTTGTTCTCTATAGTGTTTGAGACAGCTGTTGTTCTTTATAGTGTTTGAGACAGCTGTTGTTCTTTATAGTGTTTGACAGCTGTAGTTCTTTATATTGTTTGAGACAGCTGTTGTTCTTTATAGTGTTTGAGACAGCTGTTGTTCTTTATAGTGTTTGAGACAGCTGTTGTTCTTGATAGTGTTTGACAGCTGTTGTTCTTTATAGTGTTTGAGACAGCTGTTGTTCTTTATAGTGTTTGAGACAGCTGTTGTTCTTTATAGTGTTTGAGACAGCTGTTGTTCTCTATAGTGTTTGAGACAGCTGTTGTTCTTTATAGTGTTTGAGACAGCTGTTGTTCTTTATAGTGTTTGAGACAGCTGTTGTTCTTTATATTGTTTGAGACAGCTGTTGTTCTTTATGAGTGTTTGAGACAGCTGTTGTTCTTCATATTGTTTAAGATAGCTTTTTTTCGTCAAAGTGTTAGAGACAGCTGTTGTTCTTTATGAGTGTTTTAGACAGCTGTTGTTCTTTATGCAGTTTGAGACAGCAGTTGTTCTTTATAGTGTTTGAGACAGCTGTTGTTCTTTATAGTGTTTGAGACAGCTGTTGTTCTCTATAGTGTTTGAGACAGCTGTTGTTCTTTATAGTGTTTAAGACAGCTGTTGTTCTCTACAGTGTTTGAGACAGCTGTAGTTCTTTATAGTGTTTGAGAAAGCTGTTGTTCTCTATAGTGTTTGAGACAGCTGTTGTTCTTTTCGAGTGTTTGAGACAGCTGTTGTTGTCTATAGTGTTTGAGACAGCTGTTGTTCTTTATAGTGTTTGAGACAGCTGTTGTTCTTTATAGTGTTTGAGACAGCTGTTGTTCTTTATAGTGTTTGAGACAGCTGTTGTTCTCTATAGTATTTGAGACAGCTGTTGTTCTTTACTGTTTGAGACAGCTGTTGTTCTTTATGAGTGTTTGAGACAGCTGTTGTTTTTATGAGTGTTTGAGTCAGCTGTTGTTCTTTGTAGTGTTTGAGACAGTTGTTGTTCTCTATAGTGTTTGAGACAGCTGTTGTTCTCTATAGTGTTTGAGACAGCTGTTGTTCTCTATAGTGTTTGAGACAGCTGTTGTTCTTAACAGTGTTTGAGACAGCTGTTGTTCTCTATAGTGTTTGAGACAGCTGTTGTTCTTTATAGTGTTTGAGACAGCTGTTGTTCTTAACAGTGTTTGAGACAGCTGTTGTTCTTAACAGTGTTTGAGACAGCTGTTGTTCTTTATAGTGTTTGAGACAGTTGTTGTTCTCTATAGTGTTTGAGACAGCTGTTGTTCTCTATAGTGTTTGAGACAGCTGTTGTTCTTTATAGTGTTTGAGACAGCTGTTGTTCTTAACAGTGTTTGAGACAGCTGTTGTTCTTAACAGTGTTTGAGACAGCTGTTGTTCTTTATAGTGTTCGAGACAGCTGTTGTTCTTTATGAGTGTTCGAGACAGCTGTTGTTCTTTATAGTGTTTGAGACAGCTGTTGTTTATAACAGTGTTTGAGACAGCTGTTGTTCTTTATAGTGTTTGAGACAGCTGTTGTTCTTTATAGTGTTTGAGACAGCTGTTGTTCTTAACAGTGTTTGAGACAGATGTTTTTCTTTATAGTGTTTGAGACAGCTGTTGTACATTATAGTGTTTGAGACAGCTGTTGTTCTTTATAGTGTTTGAGACAGCTGTTGTTCTTTATAGTGTTTGAGACAGCTGTTGTTCTCTATAGTGTTTGAGACAGCTGTTGTTCTCTATAGTGTTTGAGACAGCTGTTGTTCTTGATAGTGTTTGACAGCTGTTGTTCTTTATAGTGTTTGAGACATCTGTTGTTCTTTACAGTGTTTGAGACAGCTGTTGTTCTCTATAGTGTTTGAGACAGCTGTTGTTCTCTATAGTGTTTGAGACAGCTGTTGTTCTTTATAGTGTTTGAGACAGCTGTTGTTCTTTATGAGTGTTTGAGTCAGCTGTTGTTCTTTATAGTGTTTGAGACAGCTGTTGTTCTCTATAGTGTTTGAGACAGCTGTTGTTCTTGATAGTGTTTAGACAGCTGTTGTTCTTTATAGTGTTTGAGACAGCTGTTTGTCTCTATAGTGTTTGAGACAGCTGTTGTTCTCTATAGTGTTTGAGACAGCTGTTGTTCTTTATAGTGTTTGAGACAGCTGTTGTTCTTTATAGTGTTTGAGACAGCTGTAGTTCTTTATATTGTTTGAGACAGCTGTTGTTCTCTATAGTGTTTGAGACAGCTGTTGTTCTTTATAGTGTTTGAGACAGCTGTTGTTCTTTATAGTGTTTGAGACAGCTGTTGTTCTTTATAGTGTTTGAGACAGCTGTTGTTCTTTATAGTGTTAGAGACAGCTGTTGTTCTTTATAGTGTTTGAGACAGCTGTTGTTCTTTATAGTGTTTGAGACAGCTGTTGTTCTCTATAGTGTTAGACATCTGTTGTTCTTTATAGTGTTTGAGACAGCTGTTGTTCTTTATATTGTTTGAGACAGCTGTTGTTCTTTATGAGTGTTTGAGACAGCTGTTGTTCTTCATATTGTTTAAGATAGCTTTTTTTCGTCAAAGTGTTAGAGACAGCTGTTGTTCTTTATAGTGTTTGAGACAGCTGTTGTTCTTTATAGTTTGAGACAGCAGTTGTTCTTTATAGTGTTTGAGACAGCTGTTGTTCTTTATAGTGTTTGAGACAGCTGTTGTTCTCTATAGTGTTTGAGACAGCTGTTGTTCTTTATAGTGTTTAAGACAGCTGTTGTTCTCTACAGTGTTTGAGACAGCTGTTGTTCTTTATAGTGTTTGAGACAGCTGTTGTTCTTAACAGTGTTTGAGACAGCTGTTGTTCTTAACAGTGTTTGAGACAGCTGTTGTTCTTTATAGTGTTTGAGACAGCTGTTGTTCTCTATAGTGTTTGAGACAGCTGTTGTTCTCTATAGTGTTTGAGACAGCTGTTGTTCTTTATAGTGTTTGAGACAGCTGTTGTTCTTAACAGTGTTTGAGACAGCTGTTGTTCTTAACAGTGTTTGAGACAGCTGTTGTTCTTTATAGTGTTTGAGACAGCTGTTGTTCTTTATAGTGTTCGAGACAGCTGTTGTTCTTTATAGTGTTTGAGACAGCTGTTGTTTATAACAGTGTTTGAGACAGCTGTTGTTCTTTATAGTGTTTGAGACAGCTGTTGTTCTTTATAGTGTTCGAGACAGCTGTTGTTCTTAACAGTGTTTGAAACAGATGTTTTTCTTTATAGTGTTTGAAACAGCTGTTGTACATTATAGTGTTTGAGACAGCTGTTGTTCTTTATAGTGTTTGAGACAGCTGTTGTTCTTTATAGTGTTTGAGACAGCTGTTGTTCTCTATAGTGTTTGAGACAGCTGTTGTTCTCTATAGTGTTTGAGACAGCTGTTGTTCTTTATAGTGTTTAAGACAGCTGTTGTTCTCTACAGTGTTTGAGACAGCTGTTGTTCTTTATAGTGTTTGAGAAAGCTGTTGTTCTCTATAGTGTTTGAGACAGCTGTTGTTCTTTATAGTGTTTGAGACAGCTGTTGTTCTTTATAGTGTTTGAGACAGCTGTTGTTCTTTATAGTGTTTGAGACAGCTGTTGTTCTTTATAGTGTTTGAGACAGCTGTTGTTCTTTATAGTGTTTGAGACAGCTGTTGTTCTCTATAGTGTTTGAGACAGCTGTTGTTCTTTACTGTTTGAGACAGCTGTTGTTCTTTATGAGTGTTTGAGACAGCTGTTGTTTTTATGAGTGTTTGAGTCAGCTGTTGTTCTTTGTAGTGTTTGAGACAGCTGTTGTTCTTTATAGTGTTTGAGACAGCTGTTGTTCTTTATAGTGTTTGAGACAGCTGTTGTTCTTTATAGTGTTTGAGACAGCTGTTGTTCTTAACAGTGTTTGAGACAGCTGTTGTTCTCTATAGTGTTTGAGACAGCTGTTGTTCTTTATAGTGTTTGAGACAGCTGTTGTTCTTAACAGTGTTTGAGACAGCTGTTGTTCTTTACAGTGTTTGAGACAGCTGTTGTTCTTTATAGTGTTTGAGACAGCTGTTGTTCTCTATAGTGTTTGAGACAGCTGTTGTTCTCTATAGTGTTTGAGACAGCTGTTGTTCTTTATAGTGTTTGAGACAGCTGTTGTTCTTTATAGTGTTTGAGACAGCTGTTGTTCTTAACAGTGTTTGAGACAGCTGTTGTTCTTTATAGTGTTTGAGACAGCTGTTGTTCTTTATAGTGTTTGAGACAGCTGTTGTTCTTTATAGTGTTTGAGACAGCTGTTGTTTATAACAGTGTTTGAGACAGCTGTTGTTCTTTATAGTGTTCGAGACAGCTGTTGTTCTTTATAGTGTTTGAGACAGCTGTTGTTCTTAACAGTGTTTGAGACAGATGTTTTCTTTATAGTGTTTGAGACAGCTGTTGTTCATTATAGTGTTTGAGACAGCTGTTGTTCTTTATAGTGTTTGAGACAGCTGTTGTTCTTTATAGTGTTTGAGACAGCTGTTGTTCTCTATAGTGTTTGAGACAGCTGTTGTTCTCTATAGTGTTTGAGACAGCTGTTGTTCTTGATAGTGTTTGAGACAGCTGTTGTTCTTTATAGTGTTTGAGACAGCTGTTGTTCTTTACAGTGTTTGAGTCAGCTGTTGTTCTTTGTAGTGTTTGAGACAGCTGTTGTTCTCTATAGTGTTTGAGACAGCTGTTGTTCTTGATAGTGTTTGAGACAGCTGTTGTTCTTTATAGTGTTTGAGACAGCTGTTTGTCTCTATAGTGTTTGAGACAGCTGTTGTTCTCTATAGTGTTTGAGACAGCTGTTGTTCTTTATAGTGTTTGAGACAGCTGTTGTTCTTTATAGTGTTTGACAGCTGTAGTTCTTTATATTGTTTGAGACAGCTGTTGTTCTTTATAGTGTTTGAGACAGCTGTTGTTCTTTATAGTGTTTGAGACAGCTGTTGTTCTTTATAGTGTTTGAGACAGCTGTTGTTCTTGATAGTGTTTGACAGCTGTTGTTCTTTATAGTGTTAGAGACAGCTGTTGTTCTTTATAGTGTTTGAGACAGCTGTTGTTCTTTATAGTGTTTGAGACAGCTGTTGTTCTCTATAGTGTTAGACATCTGTTGTTCTTTATAGTGTTTGAGACAGCTGTTGTTCTTTATATTGTTTGAGACAGCTGTTGTTCTTTATGAGTGTTTGAGACAGCTGTTGTTCTTCATATTGTTTAAGATAGCTTTTTTTCGTCAAAGTGTTAGAGACAGCTGTTGTTCTTTATGAGTGTTTTAGACAGCTGTTGTTCTTTATGCAGTTTGAGACAGCAGTTGTTCTTTATAGTGTTTGAGACAGCTGTTGTTCTTTATAGTGTTTGAGACAGCTGTTGTTCTCTATAGTGTTTGAGACAGCTGTTGTTCTTTATAGTGTTTAAGACAGCTGTTGTTCTCTACAGTGTTTGAGACAGCTGTTGTTCTTTATAGTGTTTGAGAAAGCTGTTGTTCTCTATAGTGTTTGAGACAGCTGTTGTTCTTTTCGAGTGTTTGAGACAGCTGTTGTTCTCTATAGTGTTTGAGACAGCTGTTGTTCTTTATAGTGTTTGAGACAGCTGTTGTTCTTTATAGTGTTTGAGACAGCTGTTGTTCTTTATAGTGTTTGAGACAGCTGTTGTTCTCTATAGTGTTTGAGACAGCTGTTGTTCTTTACTGTTTGAGACAGCTGTTGTTCTTTATGAGTGTTTGAGACAGCTGTTGTTTTTATGAGTGTTTGAGTCAGCTGTTGTTCTTTGTAGTGTTTGAGACAGTTGTTGTTCTCTATAGTGTTTGAGACAGCTGTTGTTCTCTATAGTGTTTGAGACAGCTGTTGTTCTCTATAGTGTTTGAGACAGCTGTTGTTCTTAACAGTGTTTGAGACAGCTGTTGTTCTCTATAGTGTTTGAGACAGCTGTTGTTCTCTATAGTGTTTGAGACAGCTGTTGTTCTTAACAGTGTTTGAGACAGCTGTTGTTCTTAACAGTGTTTGAGACAGCTGTTGTTCTTTATAGTGTTTGAGACAGTTGTTGTTCTCTATAGTGTTTGAGATTCTCTATAGTGTTTGAGACAGCTGTTGTTCTTTATAGTGTTTGAGACAGCTGTTGTTCTTAACAGTGTTTGAGACAGCTGTTGTTCTTAACAGTGTTTGAGACAGCTGTTGTTCTTTATAGTGTTTGAGACAGCTGTTGTTCTTTATAGTGTTCGAGACAGCTGTTGTTCTTTATAGTGTTTGAGACAGCTGTTGTTTATAACAGTGTTTGAGACAGCTGTTGTTCTTTATAGTGTTTGAGACAGCTGTTGTTCTTTATAGTGTTCGAGACAGCTGTTGTTCTTAACAGTGTTTGAAACAGATGTTTTTCTTTATAGTGTTTGAAACAGCTGTTGTACATTATAGTGTTTGAGACAGCTGTTGTTCTTTATAGTGTTTGAGACAGCTGTTGTTCTTTATAGTGTTTGAGACAGCTGTTGTTCTCTATAGTGTTTGAGACAGCTGTTGTTCTCTATAGTGTTTGAGACAGCTGTTGTTCTTGATAGTGTTTGACAGCTGTTGTTCTTTATAGTGTTTGAGACATCTGTTGTTCTTTACAGTGTTTGAGACAGCTGTTGTTCTCTATAGTGTTTGAGACAGCTGTTGTTCTCTATAGTGTTTGAGACAGCTGTTGTTCTTTATAGTGTTTGAGACAGCTGTTGTTCTTTATGAGTGTTTGAGTCAGCTGTTGTTCTTTGTAGTGTTTGAGACAGCTGTTGTTCTCTATAGTGTTTGAGACAGCTGTTGTTCTTGATAGTGTTTGACAGCTGTTGTTCTTTATAGTGTTTGAGACAGCTGTTTGTCTCTATAGTGTTTGAGACAGCTGTTGTTCTCTATAGTGTTTGAGACAGCTGTTGTTCTTTATAGTGTTTGAGACAGCTGTTGTTCTTTATAGTGTTTGACAGCTGTAGTTCTTTATATTGTTTGAGACAGCTGTTGTTCTCTATAGTGTTTGAGACAGCTGTTGTTCTTTATAGTGTTTGAGACAGCTGTTGTTCTTTATAGTGTTTGAGACAGCTGTTGTTCTTGATAGTGTTTGACAGCTGTTGTTCTTTATAGTGTTAGAGACAGCTGTTGTTCTTTATAGTGTTTGAGACAGCTGTTGTTCTTTATAGTGTTTGAGACAGCTGTTGTTCTCTATAGTGTTAGACATCTGTTGTTCTTTATAGTGTTTGAGACAGCTGTTGTTCTTTATATTGTTTGAGACAGCTGTTGTTCTTTATGAGTGTTTGAGACAGCTGTTGTTCTTCATATTGTTTGAGACAGCTTTTTTTCGTCAAAGTGTTAGAGACAGCTGTTGTTCTTTATGAATGTTTTAGACAGCTGTTGTTCTTTATGCAGTTTGAGACAGCTGTTGTTCTTTATAGTGTTTGAGACAGCTGTTGTTCTTTATAGTGTTTGAGACAGCTGTTGTTCTCTATAGTGTTTGAGACAGCTGTTGTTCTTTATAGTGTTTAAGACAGCTGTTGTTCTCTACAGTGTTTGAGACAGCTGTTGTTCTTTATAGTGTTTGAGAAAGCTGTTGTTCTCTATAGTGTTTGAGACAGCTGTTGTTCTTTTCGAGTGTTTGAGAAAGCTGTTGTTCTTCATAGTGTTTGAGACAGCTGTTGTTCTTTATAGTGTTTGAGACAGTTGTTGTTCTTTAAAGTGTTTGAGACAGCTGTTGTTCTTCATGAGTTTTTGAGATAGCTATTTTTCTCTATAGTGTTAGAGACAGCTGTTGTTCTCCATAGTGTTTGAGACAGTTGTTCTTTATAGTGTTTGAGACAGCTTTTGTTCTCTATAGTGTTTGAGACAGCTGTTGTTCCTTATAGTGTTTGAGACAGCTGTTGTTCTTTACAGTGTTTGAAACAGCTATTGTTCTCTATAGTGTTTTTGACAGCTGTTGTTCTTTAGAGTGTTTGAGACAGCTGTTGTTCTCTATAGTGTTTGAGACAGCTGTTGTTCTTTATAGTGTTAGAGACAGCTGTTGTCTTTATAGTGTTTTTGACAGCTGTTGTTCTTTATAGTGTTAGAGACAGCTGTAGTCTTTTTAATGTTTTTGACAGCTGTTGTTCTATATAGTGTTTGAGACAGCTGTTGTTCTTTATAGTGTTTGAGACAGCTGTTTTTCTCTATAGTGTTTGAGACAGCTGTTGTTCTTTTCGAGTGTTTGAGAAAGCTGTTGTTCTTCATAGTGTTTGAGACAGCTGTTGTTCTTTATAGTGTTTGAGACAGTTGTTGTTCTTTAAAGTGTTTGAGACAGCTGTTGTTCTTCATGAGTTTTTGAGATAGCTATTTTTCTTTATAGTGTTTGAGACAGCTTTTGTTCTCTATAGTGTTTGAGACAGCTGTTGTTCCTTATAGTGTTTGAGACAGCTGTTGTTCTTTACAGTGTTTGAAACAGCTATTGTTCTCTATAGTGTTTTTGACAGCTGTTGTTCTTTAGAGTGTTTGAGACAGCTGTTGTTCTCTATAGTGTTTGAGACAGCTGTTGTTCTTTATAGTGTTAGAGACAGCTGTTGTCTTTATAGTGTTTTTGACAGCTGTTGTTCTTTATAGTGTTAGAGACAGCTGTAGTCTTTTTAATGTTTTTGACAGCTGTTGTTCTATATAGTGTTTGAGACAGCTGTTGTTCTTTATAGTGTTTGAGACAGCTGTTTTTCTCTATAGTGTTTTTGACAGCTGTTTTTTTTAGAGTGTTTGAGACAGCTGTTGTTCTTTATAGTGTTTTTGACAGCTGTTGTTCTCTATAGTGTTTGAGACAGCTGTTGTTCTCTATAGTGTTTGAGACAGCGGTTGTTCTTTATAGTGTTTGAGACTGCGGTTGTTCTTTTTAGTGTTGAAGACAGCTGTTGTTCTCTATAGTGTTTGAGACAGCTGTTGTTCTTCATGAGTTTTTGAGAATGCTGTTTTTTTTTTATAGTGTTTGAGACAGCTGTTGTTCTTTACAGTGTTTGAGACAGATGTTGTTCTCTATAGTTTTTGAGACAGCTGTTGTTCTTTATAGTGTTTGAGACAGCTGTTGTGTTAATGGAGATCATCATCTCATTTTATAGAGATCATCATTGTACGTGTTGATGGAGATCATCAAATTTCTATAGCGATAGTCATTGTACATGTTAATAGAGATCATCATATCATTTTATAGAAACATCATTGTACGTGTTAATAGAGATCATCATATCATTATATAGAGATCATCATTGTGTGGGTGATGCATACCCAATAATATTTCTTCAGGGCAGACTAGTATCTCTTTTAATAACTACTTCAGTATATAGTCTGTAATTACTGAGAAGGAGCACGCTGGTTACGTCTCCAAAAACACCAACGTCTCGTCTATTATCAGATGTTAGTGGAGAGAGAGGATCGACAGCGTTGTAACGGTTAATATATTTGTCTAATAGGTCCCTGAAGAATGGATAAAGGAGAGGATAAGGGTTTGGCTCAGGTGAGTTCATTATTCTGCTTATCCAGTTCACTGCACATCCATAATGATTATTAACAGGGTTAAAATACTGGAAGGCCACGGGGAGCTGCCGGCTAATTATACTGGAGGAAGAGGGGGGTTATAGCAGCTAACTATACTGGAGGAGGAAGGGGGGTTACAGTAGCTAACTATACTGGAGGAGGGGGGCTACAGTAGCTAACTACACTGGAGGAGGAGGGGGGGCTACAGTAGCTAACTACACTGGAGGAGGAGGGGGGCTACAGTAGCTAACTATACTGGAGGAGAAAGGGGGGTTACAGTAGCTAACTATACTGGAGGAGGGGGGGGCTACAGTAGCTAACTACACTGGAGGAGGAGGGGGGTGCTACAGTAGCTAACTACACTGGAGGAGGGGGGCTAAGTAGCTAACTACACTGGAGGAGGGGGGCTACAGTAGCTAACTATACTGGAGGAGGAGGGGGGCTACAGTAGCTAACTATACTGGAGGAAGAGGGGGGGTTATAGCAGCTAACTACACTGGAGGAGAGGAGGGGGGCTACAGTAGCTAACTATACTGGAGGAGGAGGAGGGGGCTACAGTAGCTAACTATACTGGAGGAGGGGGGGCTACAGAAAGCTAACTATACTGGAGGAGGAGGAGGGGGGCTACAGTAGCTAACTATACTGGAGGAGGAGGGGGGGCTACAGTAGCTAACTATACTGGAGGAGGAGGAGGGGGGCTACAGTAGCTAACTATACTGGAGGAGGAGGGAGGGGGGCTACAGTAGATAACTATACTGGAGGAGGAGGAGGGGGCTACAGTAGATAACTACACTGGAGGAAGAGGGGGGCTACAGTAGATAACTATACTGGAGGAGGAGGAGGGGGGCTACAGTAGCTAACTATACTGGAGGAGGAGGGGGGGGGCTACAGTAGCTAACTATACTGGAGGAGGAGGGGGGGCTACAGTAGCTAACTATACTGGAGGAGGAGGAGGGGGCTACAGTAGCTAACTATACTGGGGAGGAGGAGGGGGGCTACAGTAGCTAACTATACTGGAGGAGGAGGGGGGGGCTACAGTAGCTAACTATACTGAGGAGGAGGAGGGGGGCTACAGTAGCTAACTATACTGGAGGAGGAGGGGGGGCTACAGTAGCTAACTATACTGGAGGAGGAGGAGGGGGGCTACAGTAGCTAACTATACTAGGAGGAGGAGGGGGGCTACAGTAGCTAACTATACTGGAGGAGGAGGAGGGGGCTACAGTAGCTAACTATACTGGAGGAGGAGGGGGGGGGGGCTACAGTAGATAACTATACTGGAGGAGGAGGGGGGGGCTACAGTAGCTAACTATACTGGAGGAGGAGGAGGGGGGGCTACAGTAGCTAACTATACTGGAGGAGGAGGGGGCTACAGTAGCTAACTATACTGGAGGAGGAGGAGGGGGGCTACAGTAGCTAACTATACTGGAGGAGGAGGAGGGGGGCTACAGTAGCTAACTATACTGGAGGAGGAGGAGGGGGGCTACAGTAGATAACTATACTGGAGGAGGAGGGGGGCTACAGTAGCTAACTATACTGGAGGAGGAGGGGGGCTACAGTAGCTAACTATACTGGAGGAGGAGGGGGGCTACAGTAGCTAACTATACTGGAGGAGGAGGAGGGGGGCTACAGTAGATAACTATACTGGAGGAGGAGGAGGGGGGGGCTACAGTAGCTAACTATACTGGAGGAGGAGGAGGGGGCTACAGTAGCTAACTATACTGGAGGAGGAGGGGGGGGCTACAGTAGCTAACTATACTGGAGGAGGAGGAGGGGGGCTACAGTAGCTAACTATACTGGAGGAGGAGGAGGGGGGGGGGCTACAGTAGCTAACTATACTGGAGGAGGAGGGGGGGGCTACAGTAGCTAACTATACTGAGGAGGAGGAGGGGGCTACAGTAGCTAACTATACTGGAGGAGGAGGAGGGGGGCTACAGTAGCTAACTATACTGGAGGAGGAGGGGGGGGGCTACAGTAGCTAACTATACTGGAGGAGGAGGAGGGGGGCTACAGTAGCTAACTATACTGAGGAGGAGGAGGGGGGCTACAGTAGCATAACTATACTGGAGGAGGAGGGGGGCTACAGTAGCTAACTATACTGGAGGAGGAGGAGGGGGCTACAGTAGCTAACTATACTGGAGGAGGAGGAGGGGGGGGGGCTACAGTAGATAACTATACTGGAGGAGGAGGGGGGGGCTACAGTAGATAACTATACTGGAGGAGGAGGGGGCTACAGTAGATAACTATACTGGAGGAGGAGGGGGGCTACAGTAGCTAACTATACTGGAGGAGGAGGGGGCTACAGTAGCTAACTATACTGGAGGAGGAGGGGGGGGCTACAGTAGGTAACTATACTGGAGGAGGAGGGGGGGCTACAGTAGCTAACTATACTGGAGGAGGAGGAGGAGGAGGGGGGGCTACAGTAGATAACTATACTGGAGGAGGAGGGGGGGGCTACAGCAGCTAACTATACTGGAGGAGGAGGGGGGGCTACAGTAGATAACTATACTGGAGGAGGAGGAGGAGGGGGGGGCTACAGTAGCTAACTATACTGGAGGAGGAGTGGGGGGCTACAGTAGATAACTATACTGGAGGAGGAGGGGGGCTACAGTAGATAACTATACTGGAGGAGGAGGAGGGGGCTACAGTAGCTAACTATACTGGAGGAGGAGGATAGGAGGAGGGGGGGCTACAGTAGCTAACTATACTGGAGGAGGAGTGGGGGGCTACAGTAGCTAACTATACTGGAGGAGGAGGGGGGCTACAGTAGCTAACTATACTGGAGGAGGAGGGGGCTACAGTAGCTAACTATACTGGAGGAGGTGGGGGGCTACAGTAGCTAACTATACTGGAGGAGGAGGGGGGGGGGCTACAGTAGCTAACTATACTGGAGGAGGAGGGGGGCTACAGTAGCTAACTATACTGGAGGAGGAGGGGGGGCTACAGTAGCTAACTATACTGGAGGAGGAGGGGGGGGCTACAGTAGCTAACTATACTGGAGGAGGAGGAGGGGGGCTACAGTAGCTAACTATACTGGAGGAGGAGGAGGGGGGCTACAGTAGCTAACTATACTGGAGGAGGAAGGGGGGCTACAGTAGCTAACTATACTGGAGGAGGGGGGGGGGGCTACAGTAGATAACTATACTGGAGGAGGAGGGGGGGCTACAGTAGCTAACTATACTGGAGGAGGAGGGGGGCTACAGTAGATAACTATACTGGAGGAGGAGGGGGGGGCTACAGTAGCTAACTATACTGGAGGAGGGGGGGGGGCTACAGTAGCTAACTATACTGGAGGAGGAGGAGGGGGGGGCTACAGTAGCTAACTATACTGGAGGAGGAGGGGGGCTACAGTAGCTAACTATACTGGAGGAGGAGGGGGGGGCTACAGTAGCTAACTATACTGGAGGAGGAGGGGGGCTACAGTAGCTAACTATACTGGAGGAGGAGGGGGGCTACAGTAGCTAACTATACTGGAGGAGGAGGGGGGGGCTACAGTAGCTAACTATACTGGAGGAGGTGGGGGGGCTACAGTAGCTAACTATACTGGAGGAGTGGGGGGGGGCTACAGTAGATAACTATACTGGAGGAGGGGGCTACAGTAGCTAACTATACTGGAGGAGGAGGGGGGCTACAGTAGCTAACTATACTGGAGGAGGAGGGGGGGGGCTACAGTAGCTAACTATACTGGAGGAGGAGGGGGGCTACAGTAGCTAACTATACTGGAGGAGGAGGGGGGGCTACAGTAGCTAACTATACTGGAGGAGGGGGGCTACAGTAGCTAACTATACTGGAGGAGGAGGAGGGGGGGGGGGCTACAGTAGATAACTATACTGGAGGAGGAGGGGGGGCTACAGTAGCTAACTATACTGGAGGAGGAGGGGGGGGCTACAGTAGCTAACTATACTGGAGGAGGAGGGGGCTACAGTAGCTAACTATACTGGAGGAGGAGGGGGGGCTACAGTAGCTAACTATACTGGAGGAGGAGGGGGGGCTACAGTAGCTAACTATACTGGAGGAGGGGGGGGGCTACAGTAGCTAACTATACTGGAGGAGGAGGGGGCTACAGTAGCTAACTATACTGGAGGAGGAGGGGGCTACAGTAGCTAACTATACTGGAGGAGGAGGAGGGGGCTACAGTAGATAACTATACTGGAGGAGGGGGGCTACAGTAGCTAACTATACTGGAGGAGGAGGAGGAGGGGGCTACAGTAGATAACTATACTGGGAGGAGGAGGAGGAGGGGGGGGCTACAGTAGCTAACTATACTGGAGGAGGAGGGGGGCTACAGTAGCTAACTGTACTGGAGGAGGAG
>NC_059219.1:7693696-7701196 GCF_020615455.1 Coregonus clupeaformis
TTTGTTTTGTTGATGTTGAGTGAGAGGATATTTTCCTGTTGGTGGTAATTAGGGGGGAGCTCCAGTGGGACCTGGTCTACAGGGTACACATACACACACACACACACACACAGCTTCACAGACAACAGCAATGTCTTCATCTTCCTAACATTTAATAAACTGTACATGTACCCTATACGAGACTGATCTGAAACTATTTAGAGGCAACCTTAGAGGTAAAGAATGTTGGACCTGGTTGAAACAGATGAACGTGTTAACCAATCACATGGTAGAGTAGAGCTGGAGACCTGGACAACTGTAGAGGTAAGGTGTTAAGACAGGCTTCAACAGGCTTCATACTACCATGATTAATTACCACACAGCCTCTCCACAGGAGAGGGGAGGTGTTCTGACAGGCTTCAACAGGCTTCATACTACCATTATTAATTACCACACAGCCTCTCTGGGCATTCATACTTCCTCTGTGTGTGAGGCTGGGCTGGGGGGTGGGGTTGGGAGGTGAGGCTGGACTGGGGGTTGGGTGGGGGTGAGTTTGGAGGGTGAGACTGGGCTGGGCGGTGAGGAGTCAGGCTGGGCTGGAGGGTGAGGGTCAGGCTGGGCTGGAGGGTGAGGGGGGTCAGGCTGGGCTGGGGGGTGAGGCTGGGCTGGAGGGTGGGGTGGGGTGGGGGTGAGTCTGGAGGGTGAGGGGGATCAGGCTGGGCTGGGGGTGAGGGGGTCAGGCTGGGCAGGGGGTGAGGCTGGGCTGAGGGTGAGGGTGAGGCTGGGGCTGGGGAGGCTGGGCTGAGGGTCAGGCTGGGCTGGGGGTGAGGCTGGGCTGGGGTCAGGCTGGGCTGGGGGTGAGGCTGGGCTGGGGGTCAGGCTGGGCTGGGGGTGAGGCTGGGCTGGGGGGTCAGGCTGGGCTGGGGGTGAGGCTGGGCTGGGGGTCAGGCTGGGCTGGGGGTGAGGCTGGGCTGGGGGTCAGGCTGGGCTGGGGGTCAGGCTGGGCTGGGGGGTGAGGCTGGGCTGGGGGGCAGGCTGGGCTGGGGGTGAGGCTGGGCTGGGGTCAGGCGGGGGAGTCAGGCTGGGCTGGGGGTCAGGCTGGGCTGGGGGTGAGGCTGGGCTGGGGGTCAGGCTGGGCTGGGGGGTGAGGCTGGGCTGGGAGGTGAGGCAGTGGGCTCAGGGTTTCGGGGTGAGGTAAGTGCATTAGCTCCTTCATTCCACTAGGATTACTGCAACTCTCTGTTGGCTGGGCTACCTGCTTGTGCCGTCAAACCCCTGCAACTTATCCAGAACGCAGCAGCCCGCCTGGTTTTCAACCTTCCCAAGTTCTCTCATGTCACCCCACTCCTCCACACACTCCACTGGCTTCCAGTCGAAGCTCACATCCACTACAAGACCATGGTGCTTACCTACGGAGCAGCAAGAGGAACAGCCCCTCCCTACCTTCAGGCTATGCTCCAACCCTACACCCCAACCAGAGCACTCCGTTCTGCCACGTCAGGTCTCTTGGACCTCCCACCCCTACAGGAGGGAAGCTCCCGCTCAGCCCAGTCCAAGCCCTTCTCTGTCCTGGCACCCCAATGGTGGAACCAGCTTCCCCCTGAAGTCCCTGCCCATCTTTTGAAAGCATCTGAAACCCTACTTCTTCAAAGAGTATCTTAAATAATCGGCCTCCTCACAACCCCCCCAAAAATATATATATTCTGTATATATATTTTTTTTTAATCTAGCTCTGACTTTGCTGATAGCTACTTTACTGAGGAAAAGTATACTTACTATGACAGTGATATGTGGTTGTCCCACCTAGCTATCTTAAGATGAATGCACTACCTTTAAGTTGCTCTGGATAAGAGCGTCTGCTAAATGACTAAAATGTAAAACGTATTAGAGCAGGGGACATCTCTATCCTGATCTATCCTGGCACTGAGAGAGTCAGCCCAATAAGGATATGGCCACGTTCCAGGCTGAGAGAGAGTCAGCCCAATAAGGATATGGCCACGTTCCAGGCTGACCAGGGAGAGAGACAGCCCAATAAGGACATGGCCACGTTCCAGGCTGAGAGAGAGTCAGCCCAATAAGGATATGGCCATGTTCCAGGCTGACCAGGGAGAGAGTCAGCCCAATAAGGATATGGCCACGTTCCAGGCTGACCAGGGAGAGAGTCAGCCCAATAAGGATATGGCCACGTTCCAGGCTGACCAGGGAGAGAGTCAGCCCAATAAGGACATGGCCACGTTCCAGGCTGACCAGGGAGAGAGTCAGCCCAATAAGGATATGGCCACGTTCCAGGCTGACCAGGGAGAGAGACAGCCCAATAAGGATATGGCCACGTTCCAGGCTGACCAGGGAGAGAGTCAGCCCAATAAGGATATGGCCATGTTCCAGGCTGAGAGAGAGTAAGCCCAATAAGGATATGGCCACGTTCCAGGCTGACCAGGGAGAGAGTCAGCCCAATAAGGATATTATCATGTCAGCTAAACGCATCTTATGATATAGCAATCTGACGCCCAACTGCACAGTCGATGGTGTGGCACGTAACCATTGGAGAGATGCAATGTAAAGTCTGCGATGTAGTTGGCCTGGAATGGGACCTCTGTACCAGCTCCACCTAGCCTGAATACTAACTACCTAACCAACCTAGCCTGAATACTAACTACCTAACCAACCTAGCCTGAATACTAACTACCTAACCAACCTAGCCTGAATACTAACTACCTAACCAACCTAGCCTGAATACTAACTACCTAACCAACCTAGCCTGAATACTAACTACCTAACCAACCTAGCCTGAATACTAACTACCTAACCAACCTAGCCTGAATACTAACTACCTAACCAACCTAGCCTGAATACTAACTACCTAACCAGCAGGTTCAACCACAGTGGAGGAGAGGGGAGATCATCTACACCAAAGGAATAGTCTGTATTCTCTCTGTGTTCCCCCTGCAGAATGTTAAGTCCTAATATAATGTATTATATGACACTGCTATCAGGTAGTTTCCTATCACAGCTCACTTCATTACTCAGCTCTCCTCTTCATTTGTCCTGATAGCAGCAGCTTCCTGGCTGATATAAATATGGAGAAAACACAGTGTGTTTATCACCGGGAGAAAAACAACCTCCCTCCTGTGGCCGCTGATATGAGCTGTAGAGGAAGCATTTATCAGCTAACTGGCTTTTATCAGAGTTATTCTTATCGTGTGAGACCACAACAGACCACAGTGTTATTATGGTGTGAGACCACAACAGACCACAGTGTTATTATGGTGTGAGACCACAACAGACCACAGTGTTATTATGGTGTGAGACCACAACAGACCACAGTGTTATTATGGTGTGAGACCACAACAGACCACAATGTTATTGTGGTGTGAGACCACAACAGACCACAGTGTTATTATGGTGTGAGACCACAACAGACCACAGTGTTATTATGGTGTGAGACCACAACAGACCACAGTATTATTATGGTGTGAGACCACAACAGACCACAGTGTTATTATGGTGTGAGACCACAACAGACCACAGTGTTATTATGGTGTGAGACCACAACAGACCACAGTGTTATTATGGTGTGAGACCACAACAGACCACAGTGTTATTATGGTGTGAGACCACAACAGACCACAGTGTTATTATGGTGTGAGACCACAACAGACCTCAGTGTTATTATGGTGTGAGACCACAACAGACCACTGTGTTATTATGGTGTGAGACCACAACAGACCACAGTGTTATTATGGTGTGAGACCACAACAGACCACAGTGTTATTATGGTGTGAGACCACAACAGACCACAGTGTTATTATGGTGTGAGACCACAACAGACCACAGTGTTATTATGGTGTGAGACCACAACAGACCACAGTGTTATTATGGTGTGAGACCACAACAGACCACAGTGTTATTATGGTGTGAGACCACAACAGACCACAGTGTTATTATGGTGTGAGACCACAACAGACCACAGTGTTATTATGGTGTGAGACCACAACAGACCACAGTGTTATTATGGTGTGAGACCACAACAGACCACAGTGTTATTATGGTGTGAGACCACAACAGACCACAGTATTATTATGGTGTGAGACCACAACAGACCACAGTGTTATTATGGTGTGAGACCACAACAGACCACAGTGTTATTATGGTGTGAGACCACAACAGACCACAGTGTTATTATGGTGTGAGACCACAACAGACCTCAGTGTTATTATGGTGTGAGACCACAACAGACCACAGTGTTATTATGGTGTGAGATCACAACAGACCACAGTGTTATTATGGTGTGAGACCACAACAGACCACAGTGTTATTATGGTGTGAGACCACAACAGACCACAGTGTTATTATGGTGTGAGACCACAACAGACCACAGTGTTATTATGGTGTGAGACCACAACAGACCACAGTGTTATTATGGTGTGAGACCACAACAGACCACAGTGTTATTATGGTGTGAGACCACAACAGACCACAGTGTTATTATGGTGTGAGACCACAACAGACCACAGTGTTATTATGGTGTGAGACCACAACAGACCACAGTGTTATTATGGTGTGAGACCACAACAGACCACAGTGTTATTATGGTGTGAGACCACAACAGACCACAGTGTTATTATGGTGTGAGATCACAACAGACCACAGTGTTATTATGGTGTGAGACCACAACAGACCACAGTGTTATTATGGTGTGAGACCACAACAGACCACAGTGTTATTATGGTGTGAGACCACAACAGACCACAGTGTTATTATGGTGTGAGACCACAACAGACCACAGTGTTATTATGGTGTGAGACCACAACAGACCACAGTGTTATTATGGTGTGAGATCACAACAGACCACAGTGTTATTATGGTGTGAGACCACAACAGACCACAGTGTTATTATGGTGTGAGACCACAACAGACCACAGTGTTATTATGGTGTGAGATCACAACAGACCACAGTGTTATTATGGTGTGAGACCACAACAGACCACAGTGTTATTATGGTGTGAGACCACAACAGACCTCAGTGTTATTATGGTGTGAACCACAACAGACCACAGTGTTATTATGGTGTGAGACCACAACAGACCACAGTGTTATTATGGTGTGAGACCACAACAGACCACAGTGTTATTATGGTGTGAGACCACAACATACCACAGTGTTATTATGGTGTGAGACCACAACAGACCACAGTGTTATTATGGTGTGAGACCACAACAGACCACAGTGTTATTATGGTGTGAACCACAACAGACCACAGTGTTATTATGGTGTAAGACCACAACAGACCACAGTGTTATTATGGTGTGAGACCACAACAGACCACAGTGTTATTATGGTGTGAGACCACAACAGACCACAGTGTTATTATGGTGTGAGATGACAACAGACCTCAGTAGACTGAGACATGGTGTTTATTGTACGTTGAACAATATGTCACAATATTATGGCTGATATGTTTTGTCCCCTAAACATTGCTGAAAGACATGGGACTTATTGCAAACAATCTCTTGTTAGTCCACTACAAGTCCAAATGGAGTAACTAGAAACGGAAATGTCCTTAAACTTCCTGTCTAGTTGAAAGGTCCCGGTTGATCTTGGTGAGACTTTGGTAATGTTGCATTGTGCAGACAGAAACTGGAAAGCTTTATGTTCATTTACGCTGCTCCTCAGCCCTTAATCCTTCTCTTATTGAAGCGGCTGGTAGTGTTTGGGGTTAAAGGGTGTTAAAACAACGTGTTAGAGTTCTGAGCCCTTTGAGGGGCCGTGGGCTCCAGCCTGATGACCCCAGCATATGGGATCAGCAGCAGGGTGTGAATGGATGTCTAGTGACACAACAGGGGTTAGAGTTCACATTAGAGGACAGATTGAAAGATGGAGGGAACCTTGAATTAGGCCTACAGAATCCTGCATGCCATGTTCACAGAGACTGACACTGCTGGGTCAGGAGGAAGACTGTTGACAGAGACTGCTGAGTCAGAAGGAAGACTGTTGACAGAGACTGCTGAGTCAGAAGGAAGACTGTTCACAGAGACTGCTGAGTCAGGAGGAAGACTGTTCACAGAGACTGCTGAGTCAGAAGGAAGACTGTTCACAGAGACTGCTGGGTCAGAAGGAAGACTGTTCACAGAGACTGCTGGGTGAGAAGGAAGACTGTTGACAGAGACTGAGACTGCTGGGTCAGGAGGAAGACTGTTCACAGAGACTGAGACAACTGGGTCAGGAGGAAGACTGTTCACAGAGACTGAGACTGCTGGGTCAGGAGGAAGACTGTTCACAGAGACTGAGACTGCTGGGTCAGAAGGAAGACTGTTCACAGAGACTGCTGAGTCAGAATGAAGACTGTTCACAGAGACTGAGACATCTGAGTCAGGAGGAAGACTGTTCACAGAGACTGCTGAGTCAGAAGGAAGACTGTTCACAGAGACAGCCAGGTCAATTGGACTGACTACTCAGACCTCAGACAGGGTTCTGTGTATCTCAGTTGGTAGAGCATGGCGCTTGCAGGGTTGTGGGTTCGATTCCAACGGGGGGCCAGTATGATTATTATTATTTTTTAAATAAAAAATGTATGCTCTCACTACCTGTAAGCCGCTCTGGATAAGAGCTTCTGATAAATGACTAAAATGTAAAAAACATGTCTTTAACTCTTACATCTAAACCTGACGCTCTGCATGGTTTACAAAATAAATAACCGGCAGTTCCATTAATGGATCTCTTGGCCATAATATTTTATATTTTGTTCAGATGTGAACATTGTTTTGTGAATGTAGTATTGTGAATGGTGTACACTCAGTATACCAAACAGTAGGAACTCCTTCCTAATATTGAGTTCCACCCCCTTTTGCCCTCAGAACAGTCTACATTTGTCGGGGCCTGGTCTCTACAAGGTGTCGAAACAATTCCACAGGGATGCTGGCCAATGTTGACTACAACGATTCCCATAGTTGTGTCAGGTTGGCTGGATGTCCTTTGCGTGGTGAACCATTCTTGATACACACGGGAAACTAGTGAGCATGAAAAACCCAGCAACATTGCAGTTCTTAACACAAACCGGTGCGCCTGGCATCTACTACCATACCACATTCAAAGGAACTTACATTTTTTGTCTTGCCCATTCACCCTCTGAATGGCACACATACACAATCCATGCCTCAATTGCCTCAAGGCTTAAAAATCCTTCTTTAACCTGTCTCCTCCCCTTCATCTACACTGATTGAAGTGGATTTAACAAGTGACATTAATAAGGGATCATTGCTTTGACCTGGTCAGTCTGTGTCCTGGAAAGAGCAGATGTTCTTAATGTTTTGTATACTCAGTGGATATTGTTCAGGTGTGAACATTGTTTCATTAACGTAATATTATGAATGGTGGATATTGTTCAGGTGTACTGTTAATGTTGTATTCATAAATGAGTCTGACAAATATACTCTCTCTAACCTTTACTTTTTTCTGTAGAGCATCATCCCAGATGATAACTGAATGGAGACCATCTTAAACATATCTTTCTGTATACTGTCA
>NC_059219.1:7706196-7708696 GCF_020615455.1 Coregonus clupeaformis
CCTGACCCTACTATACCAGCCTGACCCTACTATACCAACCTGACCCTACTATACCAACCTGACCCTACTATACCAACCTGACCCTACTATACCAGCCTGACCCTACTATACCAACCTGACCCTACTATACCAACCTGACCCTACTATACCAACCTGACCCTACTATACCAACCTGACCCTACTATACCAGCCTGACCCTACTATACCAACCTGACCCTACTATACCAGCCTGACCCTACTATACCAACCTGACCCTACTATACCAGCCTGACCCTACTATACCAACCTGACCCTACTATACCAGCCTGACCCTACTATACCAACCTGACCCTACTATACCAACCTGACCCTACTATACCAGCCTGACCCTACTATACCAACCTGACCCTACTATACCAGCCTGACCCTACTATACCAACCTGACCCTACTATACCAGCCTGACCCTACTATACCAACCTGACCCTACTATACCAGCCTGACCCTACTATACCAACCTGACCCTACTATACCAACCTGACCCTACTATACCAGCCTGACCCTACTATACCAGCCTGACCCTACTATACCAGCCTGACCCTACTATACCAACCTGACCCTACTATACCAACCTGACTCTACTATACCAGCCTGACCCTACTATACCAACCTGACCCTACTATACCAACCTGACTCTACTATACCAGCCTGACCCTACTATACCAACCTGACCCTACTATACCAGCCTGACCCTACTATACCAACCTGACCCTACTATACCAACCTGACCCTACTATACCAACCTGACCCTACTATACCAACCTGACCCTACTATACCAGCCTGACCCTACTATACCAGCCTGACCCTACTATACCAGCCTGACCCTACTATACCAGCCTGACCCTACTATACCAACCTGACCCTACTATACCAGCCTGACCCTACCATACCAACCTGACCCTACTATACCAGCCTGACCCTACTATACCAGCCTGACCCTACTATACCAGCCTGACCCTACTATACCAACCTGACCCTACTATACCAGCCTGACCCTACTATACCAACCTGACCCTACTATACCAGCCTGACCCTACTATACCAACCTGACCCTACTATACCAGCCTGACCCTACTATACCAACCTGACCCTACTATACCAGCCTGACCCTACTATACCAGCCTGACCCTACTATACCAGCCTGACCCTACTATACCAGCCTGACCCTACTATACCAACCTGACCCTACTATACCAGCCTGACCCTACTATACCAGCCTGACCCTACTATACCAGCCTGACCCTACTATACCAGCCTGACCCTACTATACCAACCTGTATCTGAGCTCTATATCTGCCTCTATCCTGTCCTTTTAGCCTCTTCTTTTTACCTTCCTCCTGTCTTTTCTGTCAGCCTCTCTTTTTAAACTCAGTTGTGACTGTCAGGTGGAGAGTTAAAACAGAGCCTCTCTTTTTAAACTCAGTTGTGACTGTCAGGTGGAGAGTTAAAACAGAGCCTCTCCTTTTAAACTCAGTTGTGACTGTCAGGTGGAGAGTTAAAACAGAGCCTCTCCTTTTAAACTCAGTTGTGACTGTCAGGTGGAGAGTTAAAAAATAATTGCAGACATAATCGACAAAGGGTCCTGTTCAGTTCAGTTGATGACCTTGTCTTCTTCCCCTACTGCCAGGCTGCCAGGCTAGAGTGACCTGTTCTTAAGTCTAACCTGGTTACCGGGGGGTGATAATGAACCTGTTAGACTCTGTTAGACTGTAGAAACAGCAGGACTGTTAATGAGGGACTTCTGAGAGACAAGATGATGGGAGGAGAGGAGGGGGTGAACAGGGGAGCAGGTAAGCATGCTTCTGCTTTGTTCTCTCAGATCATTAGTGTTATTTAAGTAGAAAGATCTTTGTTTTTACTGGAGATGGTTGGTAGGGAGGTAGGGAAAGAAGGGACCTTGGGCCATTTGGAAAGCATTTTGCTGGCTAGCTCGTTGAGAATTGAGTGTCTTGGTTGTGGTAATCTGAAATTAATTTGCTTGAACCCATCTTTCTTCTAGGCTCAATTTAAAAGGCTTCTATAATTATGTGCCCTGCATGAAACTTAGAACAGACACTGGTATGACGAGCCTGAATATTTTAATTCCCAGGTACTTAACAGACTTATCAATAGAGGTAATAAAACAAAATGTTCCCGTGCTTGGGTTTAAGGGAAAGGTATTTGCCTGAGGGGGAACAGTAGTAACTGATGTATTGCTACACATTTACTCATGTCGTTTCTCAGTAGGTCATCTCCTCCTCTCACATGATGTTAACTACAGTTAATAGAACCTGATGCTGAGTGACGCCTGACTGACTGACTGACTGACTGGCTGACTGACTGGCTGACTGGATGACTGGATGACTGGCTGGCTGGCTGGCTGACTGACTGGCTGACTGGGGCTGGCTGACTGACTGGCTGACTGACTGACTGAATGGCTGGCTGACTGGCTGATTGATTGGCTGACTGACTGACTGGCTGAC
>NC_059219.1:7711196-7741196 GCF_020615455.1 Coregonus clupeaformis
ACTGCTGATACAATCAGGATCCACACAAACAGATAGAAGGCAGGAGACAGCAAGATAAAGGCATAAGGCAGGGAGATAGAAGGCATAAGGTAGGGAGATAGAAGGCATAAGGCAGGGAGATAGAAGGCAGGGAGATAGAAGGCATAAGGTAGGGAGATAGAAGGCATAAGGCAGGGAGATAGAAGGCAGGGAGATAGAAGGCATAAGGCAGGGAGATAGAAGGCATAAGGCAGGGAGATAGAAGGCATAAGGCAGGGAGATAGATGACAGGGAGATAGAAGGCATAAGGCAGGGAGATAGAAGGCATAAGTCAGGGTGATAGAAGGCATAAGGCAGGGAGATAGAAGGCAGGGATATAGAAGGCATAAGGCAGGGAGATAGAATGCAGGGATATAGAAGGCATAAGGCAGGGAGATAGAAGGCAGGGAGATAGAAGGCATAAGGCAGGGAGATGGAAGGCAGGGAGATAGAAGGTATAAGGCAGGGAGATAGAAGGCAGGGAGATAGAAGGCATAAGGCAGGGAGATAGAAGGCAGGGAGATAGAAGGCATAAGGCAGGGAGATAGAAGGCATAAGGCAGGGAGATAGAAGGCATAAGGCAGGGAGATAGATGACAGGGAGATAGAAGGCATAAGGCAGGGAGATAGAAGGCATAAGTCAGGGAGATAGAAGGCATAAGGCAGGGAGATAGAAGGCAGGGATATAGAAGGCATAAGGCAGGGAGATAGAATGCGGATATGAAGGCATAAGGCAGGGAGATAGAGGCAGGAGATAGAAGGCATAAGGCAGGGAGATGGAAGGCAGGGAGATAGAAGGTATAAGGCAGGGAGATAGAAGGCAGGGAGATAGAAGGCAGGGAGATAGAAGGCATAAGGCAGGGAGATAGAAGGCATAAGGCAGGGAGATAGAAGGCATAAGGCAGGGATATAGAAGGCAGGGAGATAGAAGGCATAAGGCAGGGAGATAGAAGGCATAAGGCAGGGAGATAGAAGGCATAAGGCAGGGAGATAGAAGGCAGGGAGATAGAAGGCATAAGGCAGGGAGATAGAAGGCATAAGGCAGGGAGATAGAAGGCATAAGGCAGGGAGATAGAAGGCAGGGATATAGAAGGCATAAGGCAGGGAGATAGAAGGCAGGGATATAGAAGGCATAAGGCAGGGAGATAGAAGGCAGGGAGATAGAAGGCATAAGGCAGGGAGGTAGAAGGCAGGGAGATAGAAGGCATAAGGCAGGGAGATAGAAGGCAGGGAGATAGAAGGCATAAGGCAGGGAGATAGAAGGCAGGGAGATAGAAGGCATAAGGCAGGGAGGTAGAAGGCAGGGAGATAGAAGGCATAAGGCAGGGAGCTAGAAGGCAGGGAGATAGAAGGCAGGGAGATAGAAGGCAGGGAGATAGAAGGCAGGGAGATAGAAGGCATAAGGCAGGGAGATAGAAGGCATAAGGCAGGGAGGTAGAAGGCAGGGAGATAGAAGGCAGGGAGATAGGAGGCAGGGAGATAGAAGGCAGGGAGATAGAAGGCATAATGCAGGGAGATAGAAGGCATAAGGCAGGGAGATAGAAGGCAGGGAGATAGAAGGCAGGGAGATAGAAGGCAGGGAGGAAACAGGAAACGAGGGGGTGCAGGTAGACAGCTTCAAGTTCCTCTGTGTCCAAATCACTAAAGACTTAAAATGGTCCAAACACACACGCACATTCATGAAGAAGGCACGACAGTGCCTCTTCCCCCTCAGGAGGTTGAAAAAGTTTGGCATGGGCCCTCAAATCCTGAGAAGGTTCTACAGCTGTACCATTGAAAGCATATTGACTGGCTTTATCACTGCTTGGTATGGCAATAGCACCGCCCTGGATCGCATGCCGCTACAGAGGGCGGTGAGGACAGCCCAGTACATCACTGGGGCCGAGCTCCCTGCCATCCAGGACCTCGATATCAGGACATCCCAGTACATCACTGGGGCCGAGCTCCCTGCCATCCAGGACCTCTATACCAGGACAGCCCAGTACATCACTGGGGCCGAGCTCCCTGCCATCCAGGACCTCGATATCAGGCGGTGTGAAAAGAAGACCCCAACCACCCAAGCCATAGACTATTTTCTCTGCTACCGCACGGCAAGAGATACCAGTGCATCAAGACTGACACCAACAGTTCCATGTAGAGCCCTTTCCAGTTCCATGTAGAGCCCTTTCCAGTTCCACGTAGAGCCCTTTCCAGTTCCATGTAGAACCCTTTCCAGTTCCATGTAGAACCCTTTCCAGTTCCATGTAGATCCCTTTCCAGTTCCATGTAGAGCCCTTTCCAGTTCCATGTAGAGCCCTTTCCAGTTCCATGTAGAGCCCTTTCCAGTTCCATGTAGAACCCTTTCCAGTTCCATGTAGAGCCCTTTCCAGTTCCATGTAGAGCCCTTTCCAGTTCCATGTAGAGCCCTTTCCAGTTCCATGTAGAGCCCTTTCCAGTTCCATGTAGAGCCCTTTTCCAGTTCCATGTAAAGCCCTTTCCAGTTCCATGTAGAGCCCTTTCCAGTTCCATGTAGAGCCCTTTCCAGTTCCATGTAGAGCCCTTTCCAGTTCCATGTAGAGCCCTTTCCAGTTCCATGTAGAGCCCTTTCCAGTTCCATGTAGAGCCCTTTCCAGTTCCATGTAGAGCCCTTTCCAGTTCCATGTAGAGCCCTTTCCAGTTCCATGTAGAGCCCTTTCCAGTTCCATGTAGAGCCCTTTCCAGTTCCATGTAGAGCCCTTTCCAGTTCCATGTAGAGCCCTTTCCAGTTCCATGTAGAGCCCTTTCCAGTTCCATGTAGAGCCTTTCCAGTTCCATGTAGAGCCCTTTCCAGTTCCATGTAGAGCCCTTTCCAGTTCCATGTAGAGCCCTTTCCAGTTCCATGTAGAGCCCTTTCCAGTTCCATGTAGAACCCCTTTCCAGTTCCATGTAGAGCCCTTTCCAGTTCCATGTAGAGCCCTTTCCAGTTCCATGTAGAGCCCTTTCCAGTTCCATGTAGAGCCCTTTCCAGTTCCATGTAGAGCCCTTTCCAGTTCCATGTAGAGCCCTTTCCAGTTCCATGTAGAACCCTTTCCAGTTCCATGTAGAGCCCTTTCCAGTTCCATGTAGAGCCCTTTCCAGTTCCATGTAGAGCCCTTTCCAGTTCCATGTAGAGCCCTTTCCAGTTCCATGTAGAGCCCTTTCCAGTTCCATGTAGAGCCCTTTCCAGTTCCATGTAGAGCCCTTTCCAGTTCCATGTAGAGCCCTTTCCAGTTCCATGTAAAGCCCTTTCCAGTTCCATGTAGAGCCCTTTCCAGTTCCATGTAGAGCCCTTTCCAGTTCCATGTAGAACCCTTTCCAGTTCCATGTAGAACCCTTTCCAGTTCCATGTAGAGCCCTTTCCAGTTCCATGTAGAGCCCTTTCCAGTTCCATGTAGAGCCCTTTCCAGTTCCATGTAGAGCCCTTTCCAGTTCCATGTAGAGCCCTTTCCAGTTCCATGTAGAGCCCTTTCCAGTTCCATGTAGAGCCCTTTCCAGTTCCATGTAGATCCCTTTCCAGTTCCATGTAGAGCCCTTTCCAGTTCCATGTAGAGCCCTTTCCAGTTCCATGTAGAGCCCTTTCCAGTTCCATGTAGAGCCCTTTCCAGTTCCATGTAGAGCCCTTTCCAGTTCCATGTAGAGCCCTTTCCAGTTCCATGTAGAGCCCTTTCCAGTTCCATGTAGAGCCCTTTCCAGTTCCATGTAGAGCCCTTTCCAGTTCCATGTAAAGCCCTTTCCAGTTCCATGTAGAACCCTTTCCAGTTCCATGTAGAACCCTTTCCAGTTCCATGTAGAGCCCTTTCCAGTTCCATGTAGAGCCCTTTCCAGTTCCATGTAGAACCCTTTCCAGTTCCATGTAAAGCCCTTTCCAGTTCAATGTAGAGCCCTTTCCAGTTCCATGTAGAGCCCTTTCCAGTTCCATGTAGAGCCCTTTCCAGTTCCATGTAGAGCCCTTTCCAGTTCCATGTAGAACCCTTTCCAGTTCCATGTAGAGCCCTTTCCAGTTCCATGTAGAGCCCTTTCCAGTTCCATGTAGAGCCCTTTCCAGTTCCATGTAGAACCCTTTCCAGTTCAATGTAGAGCCCTTTCCAGTTCCATGTAGAACCCTTTCCAGTTCCATGTAGAGCCCTTTCCAGTTCCATGTAGAGCCCTTTCCAGTTCCATGTAGAACCCTTTCCAGTTCCATGTAGAACCCTTTCCAGTTCCATGTAGTACCCTTTCCACATAGGGTTCAAACTGGAACCAAAAGGGTTCCCCTATGGGGAAAGCTGAACCCATTTGGAACCTTTTTTTCTAAGAGTGTACTCAGTAGAAACATAACTTCTTCTGAAGATGACATTCTTTCACAAATTGAATCAGATAGCAAATCAAAATGTAAAAATATTCTTAATTTGTTTGTTCATTTGTTATACAAAAACTTTTTTATTATATATAATTCACTTCATGCACATTTTGTCATTACATTCCTCCCTGTATTACTCTGAATTATCATGCTGAATATGCAAAAGCTGTAAATAATTAAACACTGCAGTGTTGATTTCTTCTCAGTTATTTGAATGATTTGTTTGGTTTCTGTCTCAGTTCAGATGTTTTTTAGTGCTATTTTCTATTTTTCTGTGGCTGTCGGTCCCTGCACCTCTCTCTGTTTTAACTGTAGTATGGCCTCAGACAGCTGGCTGTCGGTCCCTGTACCTCTCTCTGTTTTAACTGTAGTATGGCCTCAGACAGCTGGCTGTCGGTCCCTGTACCTCTCTCTGTTTTAACTGTAGTATGGCCTCAGACAGCTGGCTGTCGGTCCCTGTACCTCTCTCTGTTTTAACTGTAGTATGGCCACTCCTCAGACAGCTGGCTGTCGGTCCCTGTACCTCTCTCTGTTTTAACTGTTGTATTCCTTAACTACATTTGTCTTGAAACTTTATCTTCACTGGGTCCCTCCTGCTTTGCACATTAGGGTCACTGGCAGCAGCCGGTCTGGACTGTGATGGTTCTGACAAACCAAACCAGTCTGGACTGTGATGGTTCTGACAAACCAAACCAGTCTGGACTGTGGTGGTTCTGACACAAACCAAACCAGTCTGGACTGTGATGGTTCTGACAAACCCAACCAGTCTGGACTGTGATGGTTCTGACACAAACCCAACCCAACCAGTCTGAACTGTGGTGGTTCTGACACAAACCCAACCCGTCTGGACTGTGATGATTCTGACACAAACCCAACCCAACCCGTCTGGACTGTGATGATTCTGACACAAACCCAACCCAACCAGTCTGGACTGTGATGGTTTTGACAAACCAAACCCAACAAGTCTGGACTGTGATGGTTCTGAAACAAACCCAAGCAGTCTGGACTGTGTTAGTTCTGACACAAACCAAACCAGTCTGGACTGTGATGGTTCTGACACAAACCCAACCCAACCCAACCAACGAGCCCTGTCTAGACTCTGTTTCTGGTGTTTTCATCTCCTGGGTGGGTTATGTTCAGCTTGCTGTTGGGGACCTTTGTCTTCTAAGAAGTTTGATACAGGACAGTAGGGGTGAGGAAAGATCAACACTTGGCCCTTTAAATTAGCCACTAGCCTGTTATTAAGAAGCCTATAGGATTAGAGATAGGGTTAGGGTCTGTTCAGAAGCCTATAGGATTAGAGATAGGGTTAGGGTCTGTACAGAAGCCTATAGGATTAGAGATAGGGTTAGGGTCTGTTCAGAAGCCTATAGGATTAGAGATAGGGTTAGGGTCTGTTCAGAAGCCTATAGGATTAGAGATAGGGTTAGGGTCTGTTCAGAAGCCTATAGGATTAGAGATAGGGTTAGGGTCTGTTCAGAAGCCTATAGGATTAGAGATAGGGTTAGGGTCTGTTCAGAAGCCTATAGGAATAGAGATAGGGTTAGGGTCTGTTCAGAAGCCTATAGGATTAGAGATAGGGTTAGGGTCTGTTCAGAAGCCTATAGGATTAGAGATAGAGTTAGGGTCTGTTCAGAAGCCTATAGGATTAGAGATAGGGTTAGGGTCTGTTCAGAAGCCTATAGGATTAGAGATAGGGTTAGGGTCTGTACAGAAGCCTATAGGATTAGAGATAGGGTTAGGGTCTGTTCAGAAGCCTATAGGATTAGAGATAGGGTTAGGTTCAGAAGCCTATAGGATTAGAGATAGGGTTAGGGTCTGTTCAGAAGCCTATAGGATTAGAGATAGGGTTAGGGTCTGTTCAGAAGCCTATAGGATTAGAGATAGGGTTAGGGTCTGTTCAGAAGCCTATAGGATTAGAGATAGGGTTAGGGTCTGTTCAGAAGCCTATAGGATTAGAGTTAGGGTTAGGGTTAGGGTCTGTGTAGAAGCCTATAGGATTAGAGATAGGGTTAGGGTCTGTTCAGAAGCCTATAGGATTAGAGATAGGGTTAGGGTCTGTTCAGAAGCCTATAGGATTAGAGATAGGGTTAGGGTCTGTTCAGAAGCCTATAGGATTAGAGATAGGATTAGGGTCTGTACAGAAGCCTATAGGATTAGAGATAAGGTTAGGGTCTGTTCAGAAGCCTATAGGATTAGAGATAGGGTTAGGGTCTGTTCAGAAGCCTATAGGATTAGAGATAGGGTTAGGGTCTGTTCAGAAGCCTATAGGATTAGAGATAGGGTTAGGGTCTGTTCAGAAGCCTATAGGATTAGAGATAGGGTTAGGGTCTGTTCAGAAGCCTATAGGATTAGAGATAGGGTTAGGGTCTGTTCAGAAGCCTATAGGATTAGAGATAGGGTTAGGGTCTGTTCAGAAGCCTATAGGATTAGAGATAGGGTTAGGGTCTGTACAGAAGCCTATAGGATTAGAGATAGGGTTAGGGTCTGTTCGAAGCCTATAGGATTAGAGATAGGGTTAGGGTCTGTACAGAAGCCTATAGGATTAGAGATAGGGTTAGGGTCTGTTCAGAAGCCTATAGGATTAGAGATAGGGTTAGGGTCTGTTCAGAAGCCTATAGGATTAGAGATAGGATTAGGGTCTGTTCAGAAGCCTATAGGATTAGAGATAGGGTTAGGGTCTGTTCAGAAGCCTATAGGATTAGAGATAGGGTTAGGTTCAGAAGCCATACCTCCAAAATCACGGCGATGTCACACCTCCCTTCGATGTCTGAAGAATGTTGTATTGTAAAAATGGTTTGAATGGTCCGGTGACTACCTGCGGCAAGATTTTGATTGGATGTTACATTTCCTAGATCCCTCCCCCCACATGCCTGTTGTTGCTAGTTAGGGTTAGTTAGGTAGTTAGGGTTAGGGTTAGTTAGGTAGTTAGCAGAAAATGGAAGAGAATCTGGAGGGAAAAACTTTATTCTGTTTTGCCAGAAGTGTACTCTATACACAAAATTGATGGGGTTTTAGTCAGTGATTTCCCAGACATCCTCACACAGTGTTGCACCTACGACACTAATCTAGTGAGCACCACTGGAGCTCCGCCCAAGCAAGGCATTTGATTGGTTTGACGTGTTGCAAGGAGTCACTGATTTACATCCGGTGTCCACCCCTATTTAGCGTGGTCCTCGACGAGGCTAGGGTTAGGTTGGGTTAAGAACCCTATAGTTAGGGCCTCTTAAGATGCCTAGAAACCAGATAAGGTGAATATGGGGCGCCTGTAGAAACCACAGAGAATCCTCAGAAAGCAGCAACAGTTTAATCTTCCTGTTATCTCCTCTGTGTTCTGAGTCCTTCAGGCAGTTTTCTATTCACACTACTGATCTGGATCTCCTCCTAAACCTCTGGGACAGATTAGTTCTCACACACCAAAGCTACTTTTTTCCACAGCACTGTGGCGACCCATATATTGCTTCAAATGAATGATAAATAGAGAAAAACTTAAATAGAAAACTATTATCCAAGCACTACCCCTAATTTTGATTTAATTCTTGGGAATAGAGAAGTTGATTTGGTGTGTTTTTTTCTCTTTCAAAACGAGGCATAAATATAATAATATTTAACGGAGATTGTGAAGCAGAAGCCAAGGTGAGGACAAATAGGAGACAGACAGGATGTTCAGGTGCAGGACAAATTGGCCAAGAAACGTTGTACAGAAAAGAACAAACAGAACGTTGACATAAAGACTTGAATAAATCAAAGATATTCTCAGTATAAACTAACTCTTTGTCCATGACGGAACTCAGGCAGGACTCTACTCTATCCAACATGTTACCTTCCCAGCCTGCTCTTCCTCGGGCTCCTTCTTCTTCGTTGAGGTTGAAATGTTGCATTACCGCCACCTACCAGACTGGAGTATAACTGCCTTATAAAGGGAAATAAATCAACAAATACCCTACCATCTAACCCCGCACTCATTAAAAACCCACCACCCTACTCCACTATTTAAATCTATCTGGTCCTACCTCAGGCCAACAGTCTGAAAAGGATGGGACACCACCACTCAACACACCCTGTAATACTTCTGACGTCAAATCTCGTACAACCAAATACCTCTCTGCAGCTGCCACCACATCCTCTATTTTCTACAACGTACGTTCCATCCCTGCAGCACAGTTGATAACCATTGCTATGAACGCTAAAAAGCCAATCTTACTGAAACATATATCACTTGTTGGCCTATCCCTCTGTACTGGTACAGATCTACTCCTCCCACCACTCCTCTCAGGATCCCTCCCCTTGACCCTCTTCCTCTACTTTAACCCTGGAAACCTCAACCTGCCTCAGCATACGACACCCTCTGCACTACTCTAACCCTGGAAACCTCAACCTGCCTCAGCATACGACACACTCTGCTCTACTCTAACCCTGGAAACCTCAACCTGCCTCAGCATACGACACCCTCTGCTCTACTCTAACCCTGGAAACCTCAACCTGCCTCAGTCGCACCGGACACTTCTGATCCCCAGCCCCATGGCCACCCCTACAATTAACACATACCGCTACTTTCCCCAATGCTGCACATTCCTTTGTCTCATGCCCTTCTGCACACTTCTCACACTTAGGAACCTCCCTCCTACACACTGCTGCCACATGCCCATAAGCTTGACACCTGTAACAACGTAATGTACTCGGCACATAAACTCATATGGGATTACTGATATAGCCTAACATCACTTTGTCGGGCAGATACTCAACGTCAAAAGAACAGACAATGACTCTTCTGTTTCTCCTGTCACGCCACCCTGTCTGCCTCACACCAAACGACAAGTGTCACAAACACCAGGAATCTTTCCCTTCAGTTGGTGTACTTTCACATTTACCACTACCCCAGTAATCATTTACTTTACATTTTAGTCAACGCTCTTATCCAGAGCGACTTACAGGTAGTGAATACATACATTATTTTATTTTGTTTTATTTTTCATACAGGCCCCCCGTGGGAATCGAACCCACAACCCTGGCGTTGCAAACGCCATGCTCTACCAACTGAGCTACACCCTGCTGGCCATTCCCTCCCCTACCCTGGACGAATTGAGCGCCGCCACATGGGTCTCCCGGTCGCGGCTGGCTGCGACAGAGCCTGGATTCGAACCAGGATCTCTAGTGGCACAGCTAGCACTGCGATGCAGTGCCTTAGACCACTGCGCCACTCGGGTGGATAAGCACTCCTTTCAATGGAGAGCAAAACAATTGATATCTCATTCATGTGGCACGGAGCTCCCTCTGACCAGCTGAAACATGAACAGTTATCACAAAACCACTTCTGGTTAACTTCACTGATTCCACAGCACCCAACTCCCTTTTCACCCACCCTGAAACCACACATGGATCAGCCAAAAGGCAGGGGGTCCACTTTCTCCAAAATGGTCACTCCTACCGTCACAGCCTCATCTTTATCCTGACCCTCGGTGCAAGCCTCGGGCTCCGAGGACTTCACCACACCTGCCACCTCCGATAATTCTCCCTCATTCACTTCCATTTCTCATCCTGTCTTCGATCCGGCGTACTGCTCACACTTTCTACCATTTCTGTTCAACAAACCATCTCCATTACATGACTCAATCTCACCCTCTTCCTCCCTCTCTCTCTTAGACCTCCTCTGCCTCTCTTTTTCCCTCCATTCCTCCTCCATATTCCAAGTATATGTCTCTTTATGATAACATTCTACTTCTCCTGACATACATTGTTGTTTTCGCCCTTTTCTAGCCATGTTTGTAGGGTGTTAGTGTGACAGGACGCGGTCGCAGCACCTGGGTGACACCTCACACCAACCCTTACAGTAGTCACTGTCCTGGCTTCGGGGCCTTTGAGCACAAAGTACTCTTTCCAGGAACTCCGTTCCGCTAGAAATATTCCATCATGATAGCCCACAATACATTTCTACCATCAATGCATAATTTCACATGGACATCCCATAAACAACAGTTTTACATAAACCCACACTTCAGTAACTGGTGCAATAACTTCTTTAAGTCACATTCATGTAGTAATTTACCCCTGGGATAATTCAGCACTTTGGTTATTCCCATCAACCAATGACTGTTCTAGGATGACTTGCAGACTAATGAGCGTCATGCGTAACACACACAAGCGCCTCAACAAGGAAACAGAGCAGAGCTTCAGACAAACATCTGTTAGGTTAAATGATAGGATTATTCTCTACCAACACTTCCATCGCTATTCCAATAATATATTTCACACTGCTTGAGCATGTTCATTTAAATGGGCTGCTTTATACACTGTAAAAACATGGTTAACAAGTAACATGGCGGCAGGTAGCCTAGCAGTCAGAGCGTTGAGCAAATAAACGAAAGGCCGCTGGTTCGAATACCCAAACCGTCAAGGTGAAACATCTGTGGATGTGTCCTTGAGCAAGGTACTTAACCCTCCAGGGGGCGCTGTACTGCCATGGCTGACCCTGTAAAACAACACATTACACTGGACCTATCATACTGCCATGGCTGACCCTGTAAAACAACACATTACACTGGACCTATCATACTACTATGGCTGACCTTGTAAAACAACACATTACACTGGACCTATCATACTACTATGGCTGACCCTGTAAAACAACACATTACACTGCACCTATCATACTACTATGGCTGACCCTGTAAAACAACACATTGCACTGGACCTATCATACTACTATGGCTGACCCTGTAAAACAACACATTACACTGGACCTGTCATACTACTATGGCTGACCCTGTAAAACAACACATTACACTGGACCTGTCATACTACTATGGCTGACCCTGTAAAACAACACATTACACTGGACCTATCATACTACTATGGCTGACCCTGTAAACCAACACATTACACTGCACCTATCATACTACTATGACTGACCCTGTAAACCAACACATTACACTGGACCTATCATACTACTATGGCTGACCCTGTAAAACAACACCTATCATACTACTATGGCTGACCCTGTAAAACAACACATTACACTGGACCTGTCATACTACTATGGCTGACCCTGTAAAACAACACATTACACTGCACCTATCATACTACTATGGCTGACCCTGTAAACCAACACATTACACTGGACCTATCATACTACTATGGCTGACCCTGTAAAACAACACCTATCATACTACTATGGCTGACCCTGTAAAACAACACATTACACTGGACCTGTCATACTACTATGGCTGACCCTGTAAAACAACACATTACACTGCACCTATCATACTACTATGGCTGACCCTGTAAAACAACACATTACACTGCACCTGTCATACTATCAATCAATCACTCAATCAAATGTATTTATAAAGCCCTTTTTACATCAGCAGATGTCACAAAGTACTATACAGCCTAAAACCCCAAACAGCAAGCAATGCAGATGTAGAAACACGGTGGCTAGGAAAAACTTCCTAGAAAGGCAGGAACCTAGGAAGAAACCTAGAGAGGAACCAGGCTCTGAGGGGTGGCCAGTCCCCTTCTGGCTGTGCTGGGTGGAGATTATAACAGTACATGGCCATTAAGGCCAGATTGCTCTTCAAGATGTTCAAACGTTCATAGATGACCAGCAGGGTCAAATAATAATCACAGTGGTTGTAGAGGTTGCAACAGGTCAGTACATCAGGAGTAAATGTCCATTGGCTTTTAATAGCCGGGCATTTAGAGGTTGAAATAGCAGGTGCGGTAGAGAGAGAGAGTTGAAAACAGCAGGTCTGGGACAAGGTAGCACGTCCAGTGAACAGGTCAGGGTTCCATAGCCGCAGGCAGAAGAGTGGAAACTGGAGCAGCAGCACGACCAGGTGGACTGGGGACAGCCAGGAGTCATCAGGCCAGGTAGTCCTGAGGCATGGTCCTAGGGCTCAGGTCCTCTGGGAGGGAGGGAGAGAGGGAGAGAGGGAGAGGGACTGGGGACAGCCAGGAGTCATCAGGCCAGGTAGTCCTGAGGCATGGTCCTAGGGCTCAGGTCCTCTGGGAGGGGAGGGAGAGAGGGAGAGAGGGAGAGGACTGGGGACAGCCAGGAGTCATCAGGCCAGGTAGTCCTGAGGCATGGTCCTAGGGCTCAGGTCCTCCGGGATGGGAGGGAGAGAGGACCAGGTGGACTGGGGACAGCCAGGAGTCATCAGGCCAGCTAGTCCTGAGGCACGGTCCTAGGGCTCAGGTCCTCCGGGAGGGGAGGGAGAGAGGGAGAGAGAGAGAATTAGAGGGAGCATACTTAAATTCACACCGGATAAGACAGGAGAATGAGACAGGCTCAGGACCAGACAGTGGAGAGAAAGTCTGTCAGTGGTCTTAAGACCTGTAGCCTACTGTGAATAAACACTAACCCAAGGTCATCAGGCACAGAATGTGCTGGATTTACTCCAGAGAGAAAAAACTGTTCTTCTGTTGTCATAAGTTACTCTTGTGTCAACAATATCCTAGTTATGAAAAAAAAAAATGTATGCACTCACTAACTGTAAGTGACTCTGGATAAGAGCGTCTGCTAAAATGACTTAAATGTAAAATGAGAATAACACCAGTTATGACAGACTGACACTAGCCCCCCGGCACATAGACTATTGCAGCATAACTACTGGAGGCTGAGACAGGGGGCGGGGGGTCGGGAGACACTGTATACCCCCGACCATACCCCCGGACAGGGCCAACCAGGCAGGATATAACCCCACCCACTTTGCCAAAGCACAGCCCCCACATCACTAGAGGGATATCAACAGACCACCAACCTACTACCCTGAGACAAGGCTGAGTATAGCCCACCAACCTACTACCCTGAGACAAGGCTGAGTATAGCCCACCAACCTACTACCCTGAGACAAGGCTGAGTATAGCCCACCAACCTACTACCCTGAGACAAGGCTGAGTATAGCCCACCAACCTACTACCCTGAGACAAGGCTGAGTATAGCCCACCAACCTACTACCCTGAGACAAGGCTGAGTATAGCCCACCAACCTACTACCCTGAGACAAGGCTGAGTATAGCCCACCAACCTACTACCCTGAGACAAGGCTGAGTATAGCCCACCAACCTACTACCCTGAGACAAGGCTGAGTATAGCCCACCAACCTACTACCCTGAGACAAGGCTGAGTATAGCCCACCAACCTACTACCCTGAGACAAGGCTGAGTATAGCCCACCAACCTACTACCCTGAGACAAGGCTGAGTATAGCCCACCAACCTACTACCCTGAGACAAGGCTGAGTATAGCCCACCAACCTACTACCCTGAGACAAGGCTGAGTATAGCCCACCAACCTACTACCCTGAGACAAGGCTGAGTATAGCCCACCAACCTACTACCCTGAGACAAGGCTGAGTATAGCCCACCAACCTACTACCCTGAGACAAGGCTGAGTATAGCCCACCAACCTACTACCCTGAGACAAGGCTGAGTATAGCCCACCAACCTACTACCCTGAGACAAGGCTGAGTATAGCCCACCAACCTACTACCCTGAGACAAGGCTGAGTATAGCCCACAAAGATCTCCTCCACCGCACGAGCCCGAGGGAGTGACAAACCGGACAGGAAGATCACGTCAGTGACTCAACCCACTCAAGTGAAGCACCCCTCCTAGGGACGGCATGGAAAGCACCAGTAAGCCAGTGACTCAGCCCCCGTAATAGGGTCAGAGGCAGAGAATCCCAGTGGAGAGAGGGGAACCGGCCAGGCAGAGACAGCAAGGGTGGTTTGTCGCTCCAGTGCCTTTCCGTTCACCTTCGCACCCCTGGGCCAGACTACACTCACTCATAGGACCTACTGAAGAGAGGAGTCTTCAGTAAAGACTTAAAGGTTGAGACCGAGTCTGCGTCTCTCATGGATAGGCAGAACATTCCATAAAAATTGAGCTCTATAGGAGAAAGCCCTGCCTCCAGCTGTTTGCTTAGAAATTCTAGGGACAATAAGGAGGCCTGCGTCTTGTGACCGTAGCGTACGTGTAGGTATGTACGGCAGGACCAAATCGGAGAGATAGGTAGGAGCAAGCCCATGTAATTCTTTGTAGGTTAGCAGTAAAACCTTGAAATCAGCCCTAGCCTTAACAGGAAGCCAGTGTAGAGAGGCTAGCAGTGGGGAAATATGATCACATGTTTTGGTTCTAGTCAAGATTCTAGCAGCCGTGTTTAACTAAAGTTTATTTAGTGATTTATCCGGGTAGCTGGAGAGTAGAGCATTACATTAGTCTAATCTAGAAGTGACAAAAGCATGGATAAGATTTTCTGCATCATTTTTGGACAAAACGTTTCTGATGTTTGCAATGTTATGAAGATGGAAAAAATATGTCTTTGAAATATTATTGATATGTTACTATGGCTGACCCTGTAAAACAACACCTATCATACTACTATGGCTGACCCTGTAAACCAACACATTACACTGGACCTATCATACTACTATGGCTGACCCTGTAAAACAACACATTACACTGGACCTATCATACTACTATGGCTGACCCTGTAAAACAACACATTACACTGCACCTATCATACTACTATGGCTGACCCTGTAAAACAACACATTACACTGGACCTATCATACTACTATGACTGACCCTGTAAACCAACACATTACACTGGACCTATCATACTACTATGGCTGACCCTGTAAACCAACACATTACACTGCACCTATCATACTACTATGACTGACCCTGTAAACCAACACATTACACTGGACCTATCATACTACTATGGCTGACCCTGTAAAACAACACATTACACTGGACCTATCATACTACTATGGCTGACCCTGTAAACCAACACATTACACTGCACCTATCATACTACTATGACTGACCCTGTAAACCAACACATTACACTAGACCTATCATACTACTATGACTGACCCTGTAAAACAACACCTATCATACTACTATGGCTGACCCTGTAAACCAACACATTACACTGGACCTATCATACTACTATGACTGACCCTGTAAACCAACACATTACACTGCACCTATCATACTACTATGGCTGACCTATCCGGTGGATGTGACAATAAAACAGATATTTTTTTATTTTTTTTTACATACTGGCATACGCAACAAACACTCGACTTTGGCGCCTTATGTCAAAGGATTGTTGGCAAGCGGAATTCGCAACTCTAACCAACATATTGTCTTTTGTTTCAGGATTCTTGGCTATACCTTGAAGAGATACAATATAGAGTCTTTCTCCACCCAGTCATTTGTTCCAGTGTCATTGTCTATAAGTCACGGACATCCTCTCCATGACACATATATATTACAGACAGACTGGACACGTGTTCAGTTAAAGCTATGTGGGAAACCATAGAGATGAAAGTCATTCTAACATTAAAGAACCACAAACTGTCACTGAATACTCTGTTAGGGATCCTAGCTACTCGTGATAAAAAATACAGGACTCTTCTTTCTTGTCACGTGCCAAAGTGTTTTATTTCAACCTGAGTCTGTGAGGGGATGGAATCTAGCCAAGATCAGTGACACTGAGACTGAAGAGGAAGGATGAACTAGTGTTTAACTGCTCATTCTACATGGATGTCTTGACCTTGTCATAAGGGGCCACATCTCCTCAAATATTTATTTCAGTTCCTTGCATGAATAAGGGACTTAAATTATGTTTTGGGATGGTTTTACTTGCATTGATTACATCCCAAAGCTTCTACCAACAATCAGCTGTCCTACATGATACGGTCAGATCTGTCCTACATGATACGGTCAGATCTGTCCTACGTGATACGGTCAGATCTGTCCTACGTGATACGGTCAGATCTGTCCTACGTGATACGGTCAGATCTGTCCTACGTGATACGGTCAGATCTGTCCTACGTGATACGGTCATATCTGTCCTACTTGATACAGTAGGATCTGTCCTATATGATACAGTCAGATCTGTCCTACATGATACAGTCAGATCTGTCCTACATGATACAGTCAGATCTGTCCTACATGATACAGTAGGATCTGTCCTACATGATACGGTCAGATCTGTCCTACATGATACGGTCAGATCTGTCCTACGTGATACGGTCAGATCTGTCCTACGTGATACGGTCATATCTGTCCTACTTGATACAGTCAGATCTGTCCTACATGATACAGTAGGATCTGTCCTACATGATACGGTCAGATCTGTCCTACATGATACGGTCAGATCTGTCCTACATGATACGGTCAGATCTGTCCTACATGATACGGTCAGATCTGTCCTACATGATACAGTAGGATCTGTTCTACATGATACAGTCAGATCTGTCCTACATGATACAGTCAGATCTGTCCTACATGATACAGTCAGATCTGTCCTACATGATACAGTCAGATCTGTCCTACATGATACAGTCAGATCTGTCCTACATGATACAGTCAGATCTGTCCTACATGATACAGTCAGGTCTGTCCTACATGATACAGTCAGATCTGTCCTACATGATACAGTCAGATCTGTCCTACATGATACAGTAGGATCTGTCCTACATGATACAGTCAGATCTGTCCTACATGATACAGTCAGATCTGTCCTACATGATACAGTCAGATCTGTCCTACATGATACAGTCAGATCTGTCCTACATGATACAGTCAGATCTGTCCTACATGATACAGTAGGATCTGTCCTACATGATACGGTCAGATCTGTCCTACATGATACGGTCATATCTGTCCTACGTGATACGGTCATATCTGTCCTACTTGATACAGTAGGATCTGTCCTACATGATACAGTCAGATCTGTCCTACATGATACAGTCAGATCTGTCCTACATGATACAGTCAGATCTGTCCTACATGATACAGTAGGATCTGTCCTACATGATACGGTCAGATCTGTCTTACATGATACGGTCAGATCTGTCCTACGTGATACGGTCATATCTGTCCTACTTGATACAGTAGGATCTGTCCTACATAATACAGTCAGATCTGTCCTACATGATACAGTCAGATCTGTCCTACATGATACAGTCAGATCTGTCCTACATGATACGGTCAGATCTGTCCTACATGATACAGTCAGATCTGTCCTACGTGATACAGTAGGATCTGTCCTACGTGATACAGTAGGATCTGTCCTACGTGATACAGTAGGATCTGTCCTACGTGATACGGTCAGATCTGTCCTACATGATACAGTCAGATCTGTCCTACATGATACAGTAGGATCTGTCCTACATGATACAGTCAGATCTGTCCTACATGATACAGTAGGATCTGTCCTACGTGATACGGTCAGATCTGTCCTACGTGATACGGTCAGATCTGTCCTACATGATACAGTCAGATCTGTCCTACATGATACAGTAGGATCTGTCCTACATGATACAGTCAGATCTGTCCTACATGATACAGTAGGATCTGTCCTACATGATACGGTCAGATCTGTCCTACATGATACAGTCAGATCTGTCCTACATGATACAGTAGGATCTGTCCTACATGATACAGTCAGATCTGTCCTACATGATACAGTCAGATCTGTCCTACATGATACGGTCAGATCTGTCCTACATGATACAGTAGGATCTGTCCTACATGATACAGTCAGATCTGTCCTACATGATACAGTAGGATATGTCCTACATGATACAGTAGGATCTGTCCTACATGATACAGTCAGATCACATGATACAGTCAGATCTGTCCTACATGATACAGTAGGATCTGTCCTACATGATACAGTCAGATCTGTCCTACATGATACAGTCAGATCTGTCCTACATGATACAGTAGGATCTGTCCTACATGATACAGTCAGATCTGTCCTACATGATACAGTCAGATCTGTCCTACATGATACGGTCAGATCTGTCCTACATGATACAGTAGGATCTGTCCTACATGATACAGTCAGATCTGTTCTACATGATACAGTCAGATCTGTCCTACATGATACGGTCAGATCTGTCCTACATGATACAGTAGGATCTGTTCTACATGATACAGTCAGATCTGTCCTACATGATACAGTAGGATCTGTTCTACATGATACAGTCAGATCTGTCCTACAGAACGTCAGTCGCCTACATGATACGGTCAGATCTGTCCTACATGATACAGTAGGATCTGTCCTACATGATACAGTCAGATCTGTCCTACATGATACAGTCAGATCTGTCCTACATGATACAGTCAGATATGTCCTACATGATACAGTCAGATCTGTCCTACATGATACAGTAGGATCTGTCCTACATGATACGGTCAGATCTGTCCTACATGATACAGTAGGATCTGTCCTACATGATACAGTCAGATCTGTCCTACATGATACAGTAGGATCTGTCCTACATGATACAGTCAGATCTGTCCTACATGATACAGTCAGATCTGTCCTACATGATACAGTCAGATCTGTCCTACGTGATACGGTCATATCTGTCCTACTTGATACAGTAGGATCTGTTCTACATGATACAGTCAGATCTGTCCTACATGATACAGTCAGATCTGTCCTACATGATACAGTCAGATCTGTCCTACATGATACAGTAGGATCTGTTCTACATGATACAGTCAGATCTGTCCTACATGATACGGTCAGATCTGTCCTACATGATACAGTAGGATCTGTTCTACATGATACAGTCAGATCTGTCCTACATGATACAGTCAGATCTGTCCTACATGATACGATCAGATCTGTCCTACATGATACAGTCAGATCTGTCCTACATGATACGGTCAGATCTGTCCTACATGATACAGTAGGATCTGTCCTACATGATACAGTCAGATCTGTCCTACATGATACAGTAGGATCTGTCCTACATGATACAGTCAGATCTGTCCTACATGATACGGTCAGATCTGTCCTACATGATACAGTCAGATCTGTCCTACATGATACAGTAGGATCTGTCCTACATGATACGGTCAGATCTGTCCTACATGATACAGTCAGATCTGTCCTACATGATACGGTCAGATCTGTTCTACATGATACAGTCAGATCTGTCCTACATGATACAGTAGGATCTGTCCTACATGATACAGTCAGATCTGTCCTACATGATACAGTAGGATCTGTCCTACATGATACAGTCAGATCTGTCCCCACATGATACAGTAGGATCTGTCCTACATGATACAGTAGGATCTGTCCTACATGATACAGTCAGATCTGTCCTACACGATACGGTCAGATCTGTCCTACATGATACAGTAGGATCTGTCCCCATGATACAGTAGGATCTGTCCTACATGATACAGTAGGATCTGTCCTACATGATACGGTCAGATCTGTCCTACATGATACGGTCAGATCTGTCCCTACATGATACAGTCAGATCTGTCCTACATGATACAGTAGGATCTGTCCACATGATACAGTCAGATCTGTCCTACATGATACAGTCAGATCTGTCCTACATGATACAGTCAGATCTGTCCTACATGATACAGTCAGGATCTGTCCTACATGATACAGTCAGATCTGTCCTACATGATACGGTCAGATCTGTCCTACATGATACAGTCAGATCTGTCCTACATGATACAGTCAGATCTGTCCACATGATACAGTCGGATCTGTCCTACATGATACAGTCAGATCTGTCCTACATGATACAGTCAGATCTGTCCACATGATACGGTAGGATCTGTCCTACATGATACAGTCAGATCTGTCCTACATGATACAGTAGGATCTGTCCTACATGATACAGTAGATCTGTCCTACATGATACAGTCAGATCTGTCCTACATGATACGGTCAGATCTGTCCTACATGATACAGTCAGATCTGTCCCACGTGATACAGTAGGATCTGTCCTACATGATACAGTCGGATCTGTCCTACATGATACAGTCAGATCTGTCCTACATGATACGGTCAGATCTGTCCTACATGATACAGTCAGGATCTGTCCTACATGATACAGTCAGATCTGTCCTACATGATACAGTAGGATCTGTCCTACATGATACAGTAGGATCTGTCCTACATGATACGGTCAGATCTGTCCTACATGATACAGTAGGATCTGTCCTACATGATACAGTAGGATCTGTCCTACATGATACAGTCAGATCTGTCCTACATGATACAGTCAGATCTGCTACATGATACAGTAGGATCTGTCCTACATGATACAGTCAGATCTGTCCTACATGATACAGTAGGATCTGTCTACATGATACAGTCAGATCTGTCCTACATGATACAGTCAGATCTGTCCTACATGATACAGTCAGATCTGTCCTACATGATACAGTAGGATCTGTCCTACATGATACAGTCAGATCTGTCCTACATGATACAGTCAGATCTGTCCTACATGATACAGTCAGATCTGTCCTACATGATACAGTAGGATCTGTCCTACATGATACAGTCAGATCTGTCCTACATGATACAGTCAGATCTGTCCTACATGATACAGTCAGATCTGTCCTACATGATACAGTCAGGATCTGTCCTACATGATACAGTCAGGATCTGTCCTACATGATACAGTCAGATCTGTCCTACATGATACAGTCAGGATCTGTCCTACATGATACAGTCAGATCTGTCCTACATGATACAGTCAGATCTGTCCTACATGATACGGTCAGATCTGTCCTACATGATACAGTAGGATCTGTCCTACATGATACAGTCGGATCTGTCCTACATGATACAGTCAGGATCTGTTCTACATGATACAGTCAGATCTGTCCTACATGATACAGTCAGATCTGTCCTACATGATACAGTCAGATCTGTCCTACATGATACAGTAGGATCTGTCCTACATGATACAGTCAGATCTGTCCTACATGATACAGTAGGATCTGTCCTACATGATACAGTCAGATCTGTCCTACATGATACAGTAGGATCTGTTCTACATGATACAGTCAGATCTGTCCTACATGATACAGTCAGATCTGTCCTACATGATACAGTCAGATCTGTCCTACATGATACAGTCAGATCTGTCCTACATGATACAGTAGGATCTGTCCTACATGATACAGTCAGATCTGTCCTACATGATACGGTCAGATCTGTCCTACATGATACGGTCAGATCTGTCCTACATGATACAGTAGGATCTGTCCTACATGATACAGTCAGATCTGTCCTACATGATACGGTCAGATCTGTCCTACATGATACAGTAGGATCTGTCCTACATGATACAGTCAGATCTGTCCCACATGATACAGTCAGATCTGTCCTACATGATACAGTCAGATCTGTCCTACATGATACAGTCAGATCTGTCCACATGATACAGTCGGATCTGTCCTACATGATACAGTAGGATCTGTCCTACATGATACAGTCAGATCTGTCCTACATGATACAGTCAGATCTGTCTCTACATGATACAGTCAGATCTGTCCTACATGATACAGTCAGGATCTGTCCTACATGATACAGTCAGATCTGTCCTACATGATACAGTAGGATCTGTCCTACATGATACAGTCAGATCTGTCCTACATGATACAGTAGGATCTGTCCATGATACAGTAGATCTGTCCTACATGATACAGTCAGATCTGTCCTACATGATACGGTCAGATCTGTCCCACATGATACAGTAGGATCTGTCCCATGATACAGTAGATCTGTCCTACATGATACAGTCAGATCTGTCCTACATGATACGGTCAGATCTGTCCTACATGATACAGTAGGATCTGTCCTACATGATACAGTCAGATCTGTCCCACATGATACAGTCAGATCTGTCCTACATGATACAGTCAGATCTGTCCTACATGATACAGTCAGATCTGTCCTACATGATACAGTAGGATCTGTCCTACATGATACAGTCAGATCTGTCCTACATGATACGGTCAGATCTGTCCTACATGATACAGTAGGATCTGTCCTACATGATACAGTAGGATCTGTCCTACATGATACAGTCAGATCTGTCCTACATGATACAGTCAGATCTGTCCTACATGATACAGTCAGATCTGTCCTACATGATACAGTCAGATCTGTCCACGTGATACAGTAGGATCTGTCCTACATGATACAGTCAGGATCTGTCCTACATGATACAGTCAGATCTGTCCTACATGATACAGTCAGATCTTTCTACATGATACAGTCAGATCTGTCCTACATGATACAGTAGGATCTGTCCTACATGATACGGTCAGATCTGTCCTACATGATACAGTAGATCTGTCCTACATGATACAGTAGGATCTGTCCTACATGATACAGTAAGATCTGTCCTACATGATACAGTCAGATCTGTCCTACATGATACAGTAGGATCTGTCCTACATGATACAGTCAGATCTGTCCCACATGATACAGTCAGATCTGTCCTACATGATACAGTAGGATCTGTCCTACATGATACAGTAAGATATGTCCTACATGATACAGTCAGATCTGTCCTACATGATACAGTAGGATCTGTTCTACATGATACAGTAGGATCTGTCCTACGTGATACAGTCAGATCTGTCCTACATGATACAGTCAGATCTGTCCCTACATGATACAGTCAGATCTGTCCTACATGATACAGTAGGATCTGTCCTACATGATACAGTAGGATCTGTCCTACATGATACAGTCAGATCTGTCCTACATGATACAGTCAGATCTGTCCTACATGATACAGTCAGATCTGTCCTACATGATACAGTCAGATCTGTCCTACATGATACAGTCGGATCTGTCCTACATGATACAGTAGGATCTGTCCTACATGATACAGTCAGATCTGTCCTACATGATACAGTAGGATCTGTCCTACATGATACAGTCAGATCTGTCCTACATGATACAGTAGGATCTGTCCTACATGATACAGTCAGATCTGTCCTACATGATACAGTAGGATCTGTCCTACATGATACAGTCAGATCTGTCCTACATGATACAGTCAGATCTGTCCTACATGATACAGTCAGATCTGTCCTACATGATACAGTCAGGATCTGTCCTACATGATACAGTCAGATCTGTCCTACATGATACAGTCAGGATCTGTCCTACATGATACAGTCAGATCTGTCCTACATGATACAGTCAGATCTGTCCACATGATACAGTCAGATCTGTCCTACATGATACGGTCAGATCTGTCCTACATGATACAGTAGGATCTGTCCTACATGATACAGTCAGATCTGTCCTACATGATACAGTCAGATCTGTCCTACATGATACAGTCAGATCTGTCCTACATGATACAGTCAGATCTGTCCTACATGATACGGTCAGATCTGTCCTACATGATACAGTAGGATCTGTCCTACATGATACAGTCAGATCTGTCCTACATGATACAGTCAGATCTGTCCTACATGATACAGTCAGATATGTCCTACATGATACAGTCAGATCTGTCCTACATGATACAGTAGGATCTGTCCTACATGATACGGTCAGATCTGTCCTACATGATACAGTAGGATCTGTCCTACATGATACAGTCAGATCTGTCCTACATGATACAGTAGGATCTGTCCTACATGATACAGTCAGATCTGTCCTACATGATACAGTCAGATCTGTCCTACATGATACAGTCAGATCTGTCTCACGTGATACGGTCATATCTGTCCTACTTGATACAGTAGGATCTGTTCTACATGATACAGTCAGATATGTCCTACATGATACAGTCAGATCTGTCCTACATGATACAGTCAGATCTGTCCTACATGATACAGTAGGATCTGTTCTACATGATACAGTCAGATCTGTCCTACATGATACGGTCAGATCTGTCCTACATGATACAGTAGGATCTGTTCTACATGATACAGTCAGATCTGTCCTACATGATACAGTCAGATCTGTCCTACATGATACGATCAGATCTGTCCTACATGATACAGTCAGATCTGTCCTACATGATACGGTCAGATCTGTCCTACATGATACAGTAGGATCTGTCCTACATGATACGGTCAGATCTGTCCTACATGATACAGTCAGATCTGTCCTACATGATACAGTAGGATCTGTCCTACATGATACAGTCAGATCTGTCCTACATGATACGGTCAGATCTGTCCTACATGATACAGTCAGATCTGTCCTACATGATACAGTAGGATCTGTCACCATGATACGGTCAGATCTGTCCTACATGATACAGTCAGATCTGTCCTACATGATACGGTCAGATCTGTTCTACATGATACAGTCAGATCTGTCCTACATGATACAGTAGGATCTGTCCTACATGATACAGTCAGATCTGTCCTACATGATACAGTAGGATCTGTCCTACATGATACAGTCAGATCTGTCCTACATGATACAGTAGGATCTGTCCTACATGATACAGTAGGATCTGTCCTACATGATACAGTCAGATCTGTCCTACACGATACGGTCAGATCTGTCCTACATGATACAGTAGGATCTGTCCTACATGATACAGTAGGATCTGTCCTACATGATACAGTAGGATCTGTCCTACATGATACAGTCAGATCTGTCCTACATGATACGGTCAGATCTGTCCTACATGATACAGTAGGATCTGTCCTACATGATACAGTAGGATCTGTCCTACATGATACAGTAGGATCTGTCCTACATGATACAGTCAGATCTGTCCTACATGATACAGTCAGATCTGTCCTACATGATACAGTAGGATCTGTTCTACATGATACAGTCAGATCTGTCCTACATGATACGGTCAGATCTGTCCTACATGATACAGTAGGATCTGTTCTACATGATACAGTCAGATCTGTCCTACATGATACAGTAGGATCTGTCCTACATGATACAGTCAGATCTGTCCTACATGATACGGTCAGATCTGTCCTACATGATACAGTAGGATCTGTCCTACATGATACAGTCAGATCTGTCCTACATGATACAGTAGGATCTGTCCTACATGATACAGTCAGATCTGTCCTACATGATACAGTCAGATCTGTCCTACATGATACGGTCAGATCTGTCCTACATGATACAGTCAGATCTGTCCTACATGATACAGTAGGATCTGTCCTACATGATACGGTCAGATCTGTCCTACATGATACAGTCAGATCTGTCCTACATGATACAGTAGGATCTGTCCTACATGATACAGTAGGATCTGTCCTACATGATACAGTCAGATCTGTCCTACATGATACAGTAGGATCTGTCCTACATGATACAGTAGGATCTGTCCTACATGATACAGTCAGATCTGTCCTACATGATACAGTAGGATCTGTCCTACATGATACAGTAGGATCTGTCCTACATGATACAGTCAGATCTGTCCTACATGATACAGTAGGATCTGTCCTACATGATACAGTAGGATCTGTCCTACATGATACAGTCAGATCTGTCCTACATGATACAGTAGGATCTGTCCTACATGATACAGTAGGATCTGTCCTACATGATACAGTCAGATCTGTTCTACATGATACAGTCAGATCTGTCCTACATGATACAGTAGGATCTGTCCTACATGATACAGTCAGATATGTCCTACATGATACAGTCAGATCTGTCCTACATGATACAGTAGGATCTGTCCTACATGATACAGTAGGATCTGTCCTACGTGATACAGTCAGATCTGTCCTACATGATACAGTCAGATCTGTCCTACATGATACAGTCAGATCTGTCCTACATGATACAGTAGGATCTGTCCTACATGATACAGTAGGATCTGTCCTACATGATACAGTCAGATCTATCCTACATGATACAGTAGGATCTGTCCTACATGATACAGTAGGATCTGTCCTACATGATACAGTCAGATCTGTCCTACATGATACGGTCAGATCTGTCCTACATGATACAGTAGGATCTGTCCTACATGATACAGTCAGATCTGTCCTACATGATACAGTAGGATCTGTTCTACATGATACAGTCAGATCTGTCCTACATGATACGGTCAGATCTGTCCTACATGATACAGTAGGATCTGTTCTACATGATACAGTAGGATCTGTCCTACATGATAGTCAGATCTGTCCTACATGATACAGTAGGATCTGTCCTACATGATACAGTCAGATCTGTCCTACATGATACAGTAGGATCTGTTCTACATGATACAGTCAGATCTGTCCTACATGATACGGTCAGATCTGTCCTACATGATACAGTCAGATCTGTCCTACATGATACAGTCAGATCTGTCCTACATGATACAGTAGGAGCTGTCCTACATGATACAGTAGGATCTGTCCTACATGATACAGTAGGATCTGTCCTACATGATACAGTAGGATCTGTCCTACATGATACAGTAGGATCTGTCCTACATGATACAGTAGGATCTGTCCTACATGATACAGTCAGATCTGTCCTACATGATACAGTAGGATCTGTCCTACATGATACAGTAGGATCTGTCCTACGTGATACGGTCAGATCTGTCCTACATGATACAGTCAGATCTGTCCTACATGATACAGTCAGATCTGTCCTACATGATACAGTAGGATCTGTCCTACATGATACAGTAGGATCTGTCCTACATGATACAGTCAGATCTGTCCTACATGATACAGTCAGATCTGTCTTACATGATACAGTAGGATCTGTCCTACATGATACAGTCAGATCTGTCCTACATGATACAGTCAGATCTGTCCTACATGATACGGTCAGATCTGTCCTACATGATACAGTAGGATCTGTCCTACATGATACAGTCAGATCTGTCCTACATGATACAGTAGGATCTGTCCTACATGATACGGTCAGATCTGTCCTACATGATACAGTAGGATCTGTCCTACATGATACAGTCAGATCTGTCCTACATGATACAGTCAGATCTGTCCTACATGATACAGTCAGATCTGTCCTACATGATACAGTCAGATCTGTCCTACATGATACAGTAGGATCTGTCCTACGTGATACAGTAGGATCTGTCCTACATGATACAGTAGGATCTGTTCTACATGATACAGTCAGATCTGTTCTACATGATACAGTCAGATCTGTCCTACATGATACGGTCAGATCTGTCCTACATGATACAGTAGGATCTGTCCTACATGATAGAGTAGGATCTGTTCTACATGATACAGTCAGATCTGTCCTACATGATACGGTCAGATCTGTCCTACATGATACAGTAGGATCTGTCCTACATGATACAGTCAGATCTGTCCTACATGATACAGTAGGATCTGTTCTACATGATACAGTAGGATCTGTCCTACATGATACAGTCAGATCTGTCCTACATGATACAGTAGGATCTGTCCTACATGATGCAGTCAGATCTGTCCTACATGATACAGTAGGATCTGTCCTACATGATACGGTCAGATCTGTCCTACATGATACAGTAGGATCTGTCCTACATGATACAGTCAGATCTGTCCTACATGATACGGTCAGATCTGTCCTCATGCTCAGATCTGTCCTACATGATACAGTAGGATCTGTCCTACATGATACAGTAGGATCTGTCCTACATGATACAGTAGGGATCTGTCCTACATGATACAGTCAGATCTGTCCTACATGATACGGTCAGATCTGTCCTACATGATACGGTCAGATCTGTCCTACATGATACGGTCAGATCTGTCCTACATGATACAGTCAGATCTGTCCTACATGATACAGTCAGATCTGTCCTACATGATACAGTAGGATCTGTCCTACATGATACAGTAGGATCTGTCCTACATGATACAGTCAGATCTGTCCTACATGATACAGTCAGATCTGTCCTACATGATACAGTCAGATCTGTCCTACATGATACAGTCAGGTCTGTCCCTACATGATACAGTCAGATCTGTCCCTACATGATACAGTAGGATCTGTCCTACATGATACAGTAGGATCTGTCTCACATGATACAGTCAGATCTGTCCTACATGATACAGTCGGATCTGTCCTACATGATACAGTAGGATCTGTCCTACATGATACAGTCAGATCTGTCCTACATGATACAGTAGGATCTGTCCTACATGATACGGTCAGATCTGTCCTACATGATACAGTCAGATCTGTCCTACATGATACAGTAGGATCTGTCCTACATGATACAGTCGGATCTGTCCTACATGATACAGTAAGATCTGTCCACATGATACGGTCAGATCTGTCCTACATGATACAGGATCTGTCCACATGATACAGTCAGATCTGTCCTACATGATACAGTCGGATCTGTCCACATGATACAGTCAGGATCTGTCCTACATGATACGGTCAGATCTGTCCTACATGATACAGTCAGATCTGTCCCACATGATACAGTCAGATCTGTCCTACATGATACAGTAGGATCTGTCCCATGATACAGTCAGATCTGTCCTACATGATACAGTAGGATCTGTCCTACATGATCAGTAGGATCTGTCCTACATGATACAGTAGGATCTGTCCTACATGATACAGTCAGATCTGTCCCACATGATACAGTCAGATCTGTCCCACATGATACAGTCAGATCTGTCCTACATGATACAGTAGGATCTGTCCTACATGATACGGTCAGATCTGTCCCCACGATACAGTCAGATCTGTCCTACATGATACGGATGTGTCAGTCAGGATCTGTCCTACATGATACAGTCAGATCTGTCCTACATGATACAGTCAGATCTGTCCTACATGATACAGTCGGATCTGTCCTACATGATACAGTCAGATCTGTCCTACATGATACAGTCAGATCTGTCCTACATGATACGGTCAGATCTGTCCCTACATGATACAGTCGGATCTGTCTACATGATACAGTCAGATCTGTCCTACATGATACAGTAGGATCTGTCCTACATGATACGGTCAGATCTGTCCTACATGATACAGTAGGATCTGTCCCCACATGATACAGTCAGATCTGTCCTACATGATACAGTCAGGATCTGTCCTACATGATACAGTCAGATCTGTCCACATGATACAGTCAGATCTGTCCTACATGATACAGTAGGATCTGTCCTACATGATGATACAGTAGGATCTGTCCTACATGATACAGTAGGATCTGTCCTACATGATACAGTCAGATCTGTCCTACATGATACAGTCAGATCTGTCCTACATGATACAGTCAGATCTGTCTACATGATACAGTAGGATCTGTCCTACATGATACAGTCAGATCTGTCCTACGTGATAACAGTAGGATCTGTTCTACATGATACAGTCAGATCTGTTCTCATGACAGATTGTTAAGAACAGTCAGATCTGTCCTACATGATACGGTCAGATCTGTCCTACATGATACAGTAGGATCTGTCCTACATGATACAGTCAGATCTGTCCTACATGATACAGTAGGATCTGTCCTACATGATACGGTCAGATCTGTCCTACATGATACAGTAGGATCTGTCCTACATGATACAGTCAGATCTGTCCTACATGATACAGTCAGATCTGTCCTACATGATACAGTCAGATCTGTCCTACATGATACAGTCAGATCTGTCCTACATGATACAGTAGGATCTGTCCTACGTGATACAGTAGGATCTGTCTCCTACATGATACAGTAGGATCTGTTCTACATGATACAGTCAGATCTGTTCTACATGATACAGTCAGATCTGTCCTGCATGATACGATACGGTCAGATCTGTCCTACATGATACAGTAGGATCTGTCCTACATGATAGAGTAGGATCTGTTCTACATGATACAGTCAGATCTGTCCTACATGATACGGTCAGATCTGTCCTACATGA